>NW_027502836.1:0-21902 GCF_021521415.1 Bidens hawaiensis
CTGATTTTGACCTAAATATACAGTTCAAGCTGACAAGTCATACACACATACATAACACAAATGTATCATGTATATGTACGTAAATGTATATATATTAAACAGTGCTCACATCACCGGCATAATGACAAATCGTGAAGTCAGAACGAGCCAACTTTGGCTTGGCGAAACGCTTGTGATTTTTAAAAGTTTGGTACAGCTTTTGTGCAAATGTTTCATGTGTTGATCTGGGAAACATACTGCAGAACAAGAGTAGATGCTTACAAAATACGTAATTGTATGATATGGTATAAAACTACAACAGCGTTTATGTAACTATTTGCATATCTTGATAGAAGAACAGCTTCCTACTTACCAAGCTTCATCTAGAAGAGCTATAATGCCACCAGGTTTCTATGCAAAAGAAAGACAATACATCAGAACTGAAATGATACAAAATATTGGTACATAACTAAAATAACAAAATAAATGCCCTGGATGCTTAAGCATGGATAAGATCTTATGTAAGTTTTTTCTACTAGATATATGAACGATAAACAAAACAAATACTCGCATCGATACTGTCTTTGATTCTATCCTCTTTCTAAAGATAGATAAGCAAGGTTTTTCTCACTACTGGCAAGAAGCCTACTGCACGCAAATCGATATTCTAAAAATTATCGAATAATCTACGTGAAATTATCGTGGTTTGTTTAAGCATATAAACACCAAACCTTCTCAATGAGATCCAAGATATCTTGATTGTCAATAAACTCAATGTAGCTCCAATTAATTTCTTCCTTTGTATATTCTTCTTGCTCCATTTTGAAGACATGCTGCAAAACAAAAACAGCTCGCCAGATAACTATGTGTATACAGAATTTTATAATTTCAGATACGACAAGATTTGGAGTCCTAAGCAACCTGATTGAAATGTTGTTGGAGTTTCTCATTTGTCAGATTGATGCAAAATTGCTCGAAGCTGCAGAAAAGAAATAAAAACCCACATATGGTGTAAGATATCATGTTATTGTACGTGCAACATTTATGATTCCTGCAACCATTGTTGCTACATGACATTGTACTCAATAACTTGGTACAAATCAGAATGAGAATCATTTGACTGGGTGATCAAAGTATTTTTTTCACCTTATTGTTGACATTGATATTAGGGAAAAGTCCCTAAATGGTTATGCTACATGGCATAACTGGTCAACAATGAAAACAAAAGGCATACCAGGTAAAGCACCTGTTTGTCTTGAAACTCTCGAATCCGTAAATGTCAAGCACTCCTATAATGTATTTTGAGTCTGGGTCTTGACCAATTGAGCTGTTAATCCTATCAACAAGCCTGCAATGCAAAAATGAATAATATAACTAACAGTGAATAACTTGAACATAGCCTCTTTAGGGGGTGTTTAAATTTGTTTTTTGGAAGTCGGGACCGATATTCTCTGAAGTCGCAGAGTAATCGATTTCTAATGTTTAAAAACCAACTTCCTCTGGTTATTTTGAGTGGCAGAAGCATATTCAAACACTATCATCCACATCTTATTTTCAATATTAAACATTGCATAATCACTTTCAAAATGCACATCCCAAACACCCCTTCAAGCCGTTTAATATCTAGTTTGTTTGCTTAATACAACTGTGTAGCAGGAGCGAAACTTACCAGTCAAATAACCTTGAGTAAACAACTTTCGCTAGCGCATCTCTACTAACGGCAGCAGCTTCGGGATCTAGCCATTTGGTGATGGTTTCATCACGCGTAACAATTACACGTTTACAAAGAGAATCTTCTAAAGCTTTCACATCGCACCTGAACAAGTCTTTAGCTAATTAAAACTTAAAACATTTATATGTGCTATCTACTCTTAAATAAATGTCTCAGCATACAACAGTCATTTTAATTAATGAATGTTTAATGTGTTTGTAATATTTTGGTCACTCACATGAAAAGCTCTGCAGCGGTTTTTAAGTGGAACCAAGATTTTTCATCTTTGGGGGTAGATGAGTCAAATTCCTCTCCTTTTGCAAATTCTATGTTTACCCAGATGAAGTATAGCAGCCACAACTCTAAAATCCCATCCTGTAGACAGAAATGACAGTATAAAACAGAATAACCAAATTAGTATTCAAGTTTTTTTTTCTGTTTATGAATATTTTCTCCATAGGTGGGTTCTTTAAACGTACCTGTTCCTCAGAGCTAATGCCAACAACATCCATTGCTTTTTTTGTAGCAATGTGTTCTTTGCTTTCATCTAGCCCGTCTATCTTGTAGCAGTTTGATTGATTAAGATAATGGAATGTCTTTGGATCTCCCAATTTGTAATTTTTTTACCTCCTAGAAGCATGGTATAAAAAGATTAATATGAAAAAGACACCCAAAGAGAGATTCAAAAAAAATAATAACATAAATAAACTTTAAAAAAAAAACTAACTCCAATATCCAAATTAAGATGTGCTAGGTTTCAACTTAATGATAAAGCAGAAAAAATGCGTGTGACACATGACGGTAACAGCCATAAACAACCACATCAAAGTAGATAAGTCTCAAACCTAACTTCGGTACATAAAAGATATCAAAATTTTGTTTGCCAAAGAAAAAAAAGAGGCGTTGCAAGATGTGTGGGTTGTCCCCACAAACAATTTGTCAGGTTTTTTAATATTTAAAAGTAATGATGTTCATCATGATTACAAAAACAATATAATATACTAATAATCTGAATCTCTGAATAAAATGAATTAGAAATAGACTTTGGGTGACTTTCACCCATTTGACCTGTTAAGCTAAACTTTATTTAACCGGCTCAAAGAAAAAGCACACCCAAATCAACCCATAAGCATACTATATTTGACCCATTTACCTCTGGTGGTGCAGCACAAAGCATATAGAAGCAATGATAATTCCTCTCGGGATCTGATAGTTGACAAACACGGGATCTTTCCAGCAAATATGTTCTGATGGCTGCCCCTGAGATTCTTCCCTTCTGATCAAACTGAATCTCAACAAAACTTGCCGAAACGACTAAAACAATAGCCAAAA
The DNA here is from genome assembly GCF_021521415.1 of Bidens hawaiensis. NCBI lineage: Eukaryota > Viridiplantae > Streptophyta > Magnoliopsida > Asterales > Asteraceae > Bidens > Bidens hawaiensis. Next base: position 3,023 of record NW_027502836.1, read on the forward strand.
AGATGTGTCAACAACAAATTGCACAAAAATGCAACATGTTCCAGATAATAGCAAAAGGAGAAGTTACAATTTATTCCCACCTTGAGTTGTTGTTTCTCACGGTTTTTGCATTTCCAAAAGCTTCCAAACCAGGATTTGACTAAAACATGAAGCACGCATAACAATAATTTGAGTAATACTTGCTTTTAAGTTAAAAGTATGTAACAAAAGACAATGAAAAAACAATAATTTGAGTAATACTTGATTTTAAGTTATAAGTTACAACAAAAGATAATGAAAAACTTAATGTGAAGAGAAAGAGAGTAACACCTCTAGAACTTTCTTTTCAACACTCCTTCCATCAGTAGAAGCTCTACCTCCCATGTAAGCAAGATAACGCATGAGCTGCTTTGTGCTTTCGGTTTTACCAGCCCCACTTTCTCCACTAACCAAAATTGATTGACTTATACCTTCATTTATCATAACTCTGCACCAGAATAATGGCTCTTTTCACTTTTTTGAGTGAGAAAACGTAATGTAGTAATAAAAAGTTGAAAACTCATCTTCAATCAATTATAAATGATTAGATACAAGCAGAAAAACAGTACCTGTAAGCTGCATCTGCAACTGCAAAAGGGTGAGGACTCAATTCCCCAAATGCCGCTCCTTTGTATTGTGCCATCATATGGCTATCATACAAATGTGGCAATCTTGTGAAAGGATTTACAGCTATTAATATACTCCCTGTGTAAGTCTGATAGCATCATTTAGATTTGTTAGCTTCAGTTAAAAATCTGAGATATATGTAGAAAAAAAGATAGAATAGAAGGGACAACTAAACTCACGTATATCTCGTTAATATCATATCTAGATCTCAAGTTATTTAAAACCCCAGGTTCATGTAAATAAGCCAGCTTTGTCATGTCATCCACTCCACATGGTGGTGCTTCTGCATCTTTGGGATATACATTTGATGACTTGGCAACAACCTATAATTAAGAATCAAGAAATCAAGTTATCATTTTTAAACAAAAATGTGTATTACCGAACAAATAGCCCTCCTTGACCAATCTTCCAATCATGTAACAAGATAATAAATATATAACTAGCGGAGGGTAAAGAAACAATACTTACTGTCTTGCCTGAAGTGGATGCAATCTTGACGTCTTCACCATTAACCTTAATAACTTCCCCATCTATCCAAGCTTCTTCTGGATCTTCCACCCAGACAAGTGAGCCGACCCCTAGACTGACTGCCGCCTGCAAATGTACCAAGAGTTAGAAATTATTCATCTTTTACAAATACTATCTTCACTATGAAAATTATCCATTCCTTTAGCACATATTTAAATATCATGAAAAAGACAGAAAAACCGATGCGCCACACACTCCCTACCCCCAAATCCAATATACACACAAAATTTAAAAAAAAATCAGTCATTTAACAATTCATTCTCCTATAACACAATAAACATAAAACTAAACAAAATAATCGTAAGAAAAGCTGAAAAACACATCGAATCAGCTGAAATCAGCTCCACAAGCATCCTACCCCCAAATCTATATATACACAAAATTAAAATTATATACATATATTCCTTGTAACTGCAGTCATATACCAAATCCTTTCCCCCAAAATTGTGAACAATATTTCTAATAGGCCATAATACAGTATAGATATAAATAAATGAACATTTAAACAAACTAATCGCACCAAAACACAATAAACAGCTCAACTCACCACCATTCACACCAACAAAAGCACAAAAAACCGTAGATCCTAAGCAGCTAAAGGTTACAAGTGAATGTTACACCAACAGATACCATTGGCAATGAATACTTGGATCAGATCGGGAGACGGCACCGCCGTAAATCAATTAAATCCAACACACAGATCAAGTAAAAGTGTTATACCGGTTGAATAATGAAACTGAAACAAGCTAATTAAACGAATCAACGATTGATTCGTGGATAATAAGTTAATCGGTGAGTAATTGTATAATAACGTAAATAAGTTTGGATTTGAAGTGAATGAATTGAGATCGGAGAGATGGAGTTGAATGAAGGTGGAAATGGAAGTCGAATTGAAGAGATTGAGTAGGAGAATGATATCCCTAATTTCACGTAAATGGCGACTGGCTCTTTTCTTTCAATTGTTTTCTTTTGTTTTCGTTTTGGCTTCACTGGGACTTCCCTCCCACGTCGTTCGGAAATGAATCACTGACTTGCTCTAAATTTCTATTTTTTATTTTTTATTTTTTATAATAATAATAATAATAATATAACTAGTATTAATAAAATTAAAAAATAAAACATGCATGTCTTGTGATTAATTATCTACACCTAAAAAATAATGGGTGTATTCCATTGCTCTTTTTACTTTTCTTTCCTTTTCTTGTAATAAAACGCGTAACGTTGTGTATCCGAGTTTACTTAATGAGAGAAATGAAGGTTTCGTTTTTCTTTCTTATGGGCTGTTTGGGATTCCTTATTTTTTTCTCCTTATAAGTTATAACTTATGGGTTATAAGTTATTAGGTGTTTAGGAAAGTTGGGTTTTGTGAGTATATAAGGTATAAGTTATAACTTACAACATTGTAACTTATTCCTTATGCCTTAAATAAGGTTTAAGGAGGTAAAATAAGGAATCCCAAACACCCCCTTAATCCTTTCATTTCATTTCATTTTTTCTTTTCTTTCTTCTTAATTCTTCTATTTTGGAAATAAAATCACCCACTTTTCTTCTTTATTTCTCCTTTTTTTTTCTTTTCTTTCTTTCATTAATGAAACTTGAGAATACATTATTTTTATCTTTATTTTCCTTCATCTCCTAAAAAAAACTAAGGAACACACAAATTCTTTATTTTCTATTTGTTTCTCTCTATTATCGAGACTCGGGAACACAATGTTATGGTCTGGTGGTAGGAAGGTTTGGGTTATTAAGTTGATACTTAAGTTTGATATTCACTTGTGTTATTTTGGATGGGTTGTGATAATGAAGGATTTGAGTTACGTATTGTGTAAGGTTGTTGGTTCGAATACTAAGTCCACCACGGGTTTTCGTCATATCGTGTGTTACGTCAGAGAGTTATGCTCTTGTAGCGGTACAATGACTGTCAAATGTTAGTCGATGGTATGGTTTCCATGGGGAAAGTCCAAGCCAAATTTTGAAGCCAGTGTAAGCTCGGTCAAGACAATGTAGCCTGGCTAGAGTGGGACAATGGCTCTCTAATCTGGAGAGTGCAATGGCCTAACATACAAGAAAGTCATCGTTTCAAAAAAATATATCATTGTGATGTCGAGTGGCGTTACTTTGACAACGTCGGGGTGGCTGAGCTCAAAATCTTCAATGTAAGGCCCCGTTCCCGGTAGCCATACTTTAGCGTCGGATTTACTCATAAACACAGTTATTATAAATCAGAGTTAATTAAAACTTTCGCGGAATATAAAATATTAATCATTCGTTACAAAACATTTAATCTTTTCTTTAAAACCATAACAAAAGACATCATAGTTAAAACATCGTTTCTTCTATCTTCATATGCCAACCGTTCAATCCATGCCATGTGTCATCCTCATGCCTTCTCGATAAACATATATACCTGCGTGCATACTAAAAGTCAGCTACGCTGAGTGAGTTCTAGTTAATCAAGCAACTTATCATACAACCACTACATGCAATATATACGTATCCGAAGACACGTAGTCCACTATCTGACCTGCTCACCTTACCACTTAACCTCTTATTTATCCCTACCACTTAACCACTTTAATAACGAATTAACGTTATGCCACTTTGCCACTTTAATAGCAAATTAACGTTATGCCACTTTAATAACGTATAACGTTATGCCACTTTGCCACTTTAATAACGAATAATCGTTATGCCACTTTGCCCCTTTAATAACGAATAATCGTTATGTCACTTTGCCACTTTAGTAACGAATAACGTTATGCCACTTTGCCACTTTAACACTCTTACTAGACCCCTATCCACTTCTATCACACTCTACTTCTACTTATCTATATCACACTTCCTATCAGTTCATTATTTACATAATAAGCAAGTCATATCATAGCATTTATACCCACTAATAACCACTAGACAACCACTATCCCTGACGATACGTGCAATATCTGAAGATCGTTCACACACTGACAAACATTATATAATAGCTACATAGTATGACATCTATAGCATACACTTACCACTTAAGGTAAGTGTATTCACACTTCACATCGAGTATGCACACAGCCCCAAAAACATAACAAGGAAATGGGGCTAGAAACTCACCTGATTTCGGTTACTTCTTCTGCTACCGGTTATTCCTTCTCGAGCTGTGCGCGTCTAGCTGTTTAATAATTACAATATCAATTATTATTGCTAATCATATCGTCTTTCTAGTCTCAATTATTACCCACAACGAACGGGGGTTCGGAGGCAGCGCCCCTGACAGTGGGGTTATAGGGGCGGCAACCCCTAGAAGGGTCCAAGGGGCAGAGCCCCTGGCTGGGGTCATTTCTATTAATTGTCTTATCACATTTTTCACTACGATTTTAAATTATTAATTAATTCGTTAACTCATTTTTCTATAACGAATTTAGCCTATCTCGTTATCAGATCAAGGTCTAATTCGCTATTAAATCACAATCTAATTCGTTATCTGCTTCGCTGCCTAATTCGCTAGCTTAATTCGTTATCCCGGTTCGTCATCTTAACATAGCAAACTGGCTTCTAATTCTTTTTCTCTTCTTAACGAATGGAAGTGACGAATTAGTGCTAGTTCGTTATTTCCCCCATAACGAATTACTTCTGGTTCGTCCTTTCCCCGCTAACGAACTAGGTTAGGTCAGAAACATTCTCTGACATATGCTACCTCGTACCTGACTTTTCTGGCGCCGCCGTTGCCAGAAAAACGTGAATCTCGCAGGAAAAGCGAGATCTCACTCGCCTGGCCACCGTTTTCACCGTTTTCATCCCGTTCGATCCAGATCTGAGCTAGGGTGATCCCTAAGCTCATCTTAGGTTCGGTTTATACCCGATTCCACCCGGATCTCGTGACTTCAACGGTTTAACGGTGTCGGCTCGTTGTTTCGTGACTAAATCTAACGGGTTTGTATCTCTACAATATCATACTATCATTACCTCATGTCGGAAATCAATTATTCTTCTTATTCTTCTTCTTGGTTTCGGCTTAGAGAGAGAGAGAGTAGGATGAGAGAGAGCTAAGTGTGTGTTTTGGGTGGTGTATGGAGTATGAGAAATGAATGATAATTGGGTGATGAAGGCTTTTATAATTATGGATCATGGGCTTAAGCCCATGGTCTCATCCTTCTTTCCTTCATGACCCAAGTCCATAACCCATATCCATTAACCAACACTAGCCCGACCCATACTAGCTCCTACTCTATTTATTTATTTCTCCGCTTACCCGAGTAAACTTCCCCTCTACTATTAAATAATATAATTAACATTATCTTAGAAATTTCGGGGTGTTACATTCAAAGTATAAAATTTCAAATGAAAAGGCATAAATTTACACTACTTGACAAAAAAATTGAGTCACAATATAAGCTTCGTCATTGGTGATGAAGTCTCGAGTTTGAATCCGATTTCAACCGGGTTTTATCGTAGTAGTCTTCTGGCGGTGGATTTTCTTTGTAACAATATGAGCTACCCGTCGCGGACATATCGGATCGCATTTTGCCATTTTCTTTGACCCTTAAAAGAAAAATGAGTATCTACACCATAAAAGAATAATAAATAAAAAATTCTAGATATAGATATATCAATTTAGTAGACCAAAATGTAATATATTTCAATTGATTACTAAATTAATTAGTCTTGATTATGCTTATTTTTTAACCGTCCGAATAGTAGATTGTATCAAGTAAAAGGTTATTAAAGTGAAGTGTATAGAAGTTATCGGTAACGTATTCAACAACATACGTCCTCATTAATTAAGAAAAGTATTGATGCTTGAAATATACTTTTAATTTACGTATATTTGTATTTCATTAATTAACTCTCTAAATATTAAACGCTCTGTTTTAAATATAATGATACATGACATGTCCTTGATTTCCATTTCACGTTATGTTCTTGTCAGTGTGGGGTTAACCCTCTTAATGACTTGATAAGACACATGTTTTTTTAGAGAAGAGGTTTCATGCTATGGTATGTATTAGGAATAACATTTGTCATTAAAAAACAATGATTTTTTACGTGTGTTCTTTGTGATGTAAATTGTGTGTCTGTGTTTGGGGTTTGAGTGGGGTGTGTGTGGAAAGGGGGGGGGGGGGGGGGGGGGGTAATCTCCTTTGCCCTATCACGCTTATGGAGGGAGTAACTTTAAAATGAAAAGGGGCTTTGTAAAAGCAACACCTTTTAACTTCAAAGGCATTCAATAATTATTAAATATAATCACTTTATTTATAGTTTTGAACTAAACAGATTTTAATATTGATAAATGTGAATATATTAAAGACTTTTATTATGAAAACAAAATTTCTAAAACACCCCAAAATTAAGGTGTCTTATAGATTAGGTTTACACATGTAACATAGAGTGAGTTACGGTTTGTCCAAAGCTGCGGTTTAGTCTGATAGTTTCAAATTTGCGATTTTCGTTATTGTGGTTTCATTTCACTTGCAATTATACCCGACATAACTAACCTCATTAAGTCTGTGCGTTAAACATATCAATGTGTCCTTCACGTGAGGGGCAGTTTTCTCACCAAATAAACCGCAAGCCTCATCACGAAAGGACTGGGGTGTATCTGGGGGGGCGTAATTGTCCCTCATGTGAGAAGCACGTTGATGGATTTAATGATTATACTTAACGGTGTTAGTGTGATCGGGTTTAATTGCAAGTGAAATGAAACCACATGGACGAAAATCGCAAATTTAAAACTATTGGACTAAAAGTGCATATTTGGACAAACCACATTGACGATAACCGCAGTTTACTCTATAACATATTTACTAAACAAAAAAAAATACTCAGTCATTAGCAGTGGGTCATAATATCTTCGTACCTGGAGCCTGGAGGGTACCATGTCCATACCGACCATACGTAATCTATAGTCTCAAATCATAACCAGACATAATAGAAACTTCAACCTTCATGGATGCTAGTCTTCAGCTGGAATGCCGAATAACCCGCTTTAGTGTCAGCCCGATCTTTATTCTAGCATGTCAACCTTCAACCTAATATACATATTAAAAGTCGACTTCAAGTAAGTTGTAGCTTTAGATTATCATGCTCAAATATATCACCCAATAACATTTTAGTAAGGGGATCTATAACTCATATGGTCGAGAACTTATACTTTTACTCGAGGTTTATATATAAAACTATCACTTCAGCCATTCAATTATTTTACAGTAGCTGTGTTTTCCTAAGTTATTGTTAAACTAAATAATCATTTAAACGTAGGATGTCGCTAAACTCAAATGTTGCTAGGCACAAGTTATCGCTAATCTTAAGTAATCGCTTGACACATGTAATTTTAAGTCAAGCTGTAGCTTAGATAAGCTATCGTTGGAATAGTTGTCGTTTAGCTAGGCTTTAATTTAATAATTATTATATCGGCTAAGGTCGTTGAATTCACCAAAACCGATCAAAATTTCAATAATAATTTACACTTTAGGATAAAGATATGCATATAATGTTAATTACACACATGGACCAATGATGGTTTAGACAACTCTGGATCTTGATAGCTTGAGCGGTTCTTGCTAAGAGGAAAGAACTGTTTCCGACATGAGAATAAGTTAATATGTTATTTGAAGGTGATAACACAATAAGACGATGAAAGCATGAACGTGAGGGTGAAAGTGTGAATGAATACCTGAGATGCTAAGACATCTATTTATAATGGGGGTGTTCCTGTTCAAACTAAGGGATCGCTTGTTCGTGTAAAACTCTTCTCTTCCTTTTGAGTTGCAAGGTTTGACCGTTGCCTTTTTAGCGAAAGGGGCTGTCACTCTCTTGCGAGACACGTATTACAACTATCTATGCAAGCAGATCACCTCCTTTTTTAAAACAAAGGGAGTTGACATTTCTAATAGACACTATTTGTGTTACATTAGGAAGTTTCCAAGCTTACGACCATTTAACCTTCAAAGCTTGTAAGGTAATTTGCTTACTTGTTTTGCTTTGGTGATCGGGCTGTCCACCTCATCTCATACTATACGGTTAAAACAACCGATAAAATACCATAACAATATACACGTTCATTTTAGTAGTAGAAACATATAAACACTATAAATAAATAAATAAATAAATAAAAAATGTAGTTACCGCTATTTGTGACAATTATAGACCAAAGTGGATCCACCTCTGGATATAACGTGACATCCAAAGCAAAATGTTAAAAATGCAATTCCAAATTTATTACTGACAAACATATGTCGTTTCATGTAATTCACACACAACCACATATATGATTACAAAAGTTGATTTCTAAAAATGAAATAGATCACACATAAATTTACGATTTTAACTTATCTAGTTATTTTATTTAAAATAAAAAAAAATATGAAGCAAAGACATGTAAAAACCGTATAAGACACTAGGGCAGGATACTGTATAATAATTTTTTATCGTACATTAGGTACGCGAATCATGCTCAAGATTAAAAAACAAATACGCTCAAATCGAATTCCAAAACCTATTACGTTAAAGGTTAAAACTAATTTGCTCAAGTCAAAAATTAATTCGATTGAAGATTCATATGTGTTTGTTTGGATGAATCGATGGTTAATTGAATATATATTGATGATTTTGAGATAAAGTGATGTATTTTCAGGGATCAATTTCAAAGGTTAACATGTGGTTTACCTTCTAATGATTGAAGTGCGAATCAATCATCGCAGAAATATAAACTAATATGGAAACATATTGATTACCTAGAGAATTAGTTCAAAGCTTGAACGTGGATGATGAATTTCAACTCTAGGTGAGGGACGATAAAGTTTTTTCACATTTAAGGGCTCACGTGTATTTTAAAATCGAATGGTATTGGTAGTCTCGTACGTAATACATGATAATCAATTATTGTACGGATCTTTTACCATAGGACATTTGTATCTTTGGTTTGAATGTAATACATGTGACCGACGATATTTATCTCGTTTAATACTATTGCTTTCTCTACGCACTTCATCAAAACTGATGAATTTGTAAACCATATAGGCAATGACTCAATGAGCTTTGGCTTAATTAGTATTTTTACGATAAGTGAATTGGTTGTACTCTAGAAGCCGCAAAGTCTCAAGTTCAAATCCGATCATAATAAGGTTCTGTTGTAATGGGTCTTCGGGCAACAGATTTCTCCGATACAGGAGATAGTAGGCTTGAGCTACCTAACGTTGTCGGTGATCACTGACATATCTGCCATCACAAGCATACAGAGACATGAAGTGGCACTCTGTCATTAGGTTACTCTAGACAACCAGATTTTATTAATTGTCCTTTAAATAAAAAAACACTAAGAGCAAGCGTAGTGGGGCGAGGAGAAGGGCAATGAAGGCGACAATTGTGAGGAACACCCTCCCCCACCCCCCAATAATAAGGGCGATAGGGGGGGGGGGGGTGAATATTTGTCGATGAAAGTGTTTTGAAGAATATCATTATTATACTGTGTTGTGTGTGGTATGTATACCATGTATATATATTGGGTTACAACACCAATACCCCGTAAAACAAAAACCCATCATTAGTTAACTGAACGCCACATAACAAAAATTGCCAAATCTTGTAACTCCTTCACTACACGTACCCTAAAAATGTAGGAAATAAAAAAAAAAGAAAAATTGGATATTAATAATCCCAACTATCAACTACTGGCCAATAATAATTCAAACTAACAATGTGACCGGTAATAATCCCAACTATCAATTTTGTTACTAATAACAATCTCAATTAAATAAAACAGTTAACTCCGTTAATTATTGATGACATGGCGCTTGACGTGGTGATTACTTGGCGGGTGATGTGTACTTTTTCATTTTATTTTAAATCTTAAATATACAGATTAAATTCGTTTCTGCCAGCTTTTCTAATCGTTCTGTATCTTTCAATCCTCTCAAAGAAAATTAGCCCGGTAATCTGTATTTATATTTTTCAACCCGTCCAGAAGTTTCAGGCTCAACCCAGTTTGAACAATATCGACTTGTTTAACAGTAACAGTCACATGCCACGTCACGCGCCATGTCATCAATAATTAATAGAGTTAAATAGTTGATAGTTTGGATTATTAATATCTAATTTTTCTAAAAAAAAAAGGCATCGATAAAGTATTAAAGTGAACGTAAGCATAATATTGCGATGCTTGTTTTTAGTTTACAGACATTTCACACAAACAGCGTACAAAAAGGATGCATAGACGCGCCTAAAGGAACCGTGATAATACGAACTGTTAAGGACCGTAGATTTGTCTAATCAAATGAAGCGTTGAGCGCGTGAAACTAAAGTGAGAATGCGATACATTTAAGACAACGTGTGTGCATGTACTAAATCATACCGCCACCAAAAGGGCCAGGAGAGTTGGCACAAAATCTATTTTAGAATTTATTAATTAATAAACAAATATATAAAACTAACAACTTTTATTTATTTATTTAATTTTTTTGTTAAAAATAAGTTAGTAGTAATTAAACGTTTATTATTTGTGTAACTATAAAATACAACCACGTTTTTTCTTGCTAATTGTACGAGTCATAGAAAAAAACACCTGATGATATTTTGTAGATTGCATAATTACGATACTAAAAAAATATTGTACAATAATTATTATTACGTTATAGTTTTAAAGTAGTGAAATATATATTACGTGAACTTTAATTTTTTTGTAATGTAATATTTTATGACATAATTACTCTAGAGTAATAATTATGTTACTAAAAAATTGTAGCCTAATAAGTAATAATCACTTGCTTTGCACATTAACGTTGTGTTCTCGAGTTCATTTATAAAAAGAAAGGCAAGGAAAAGAAAATTTCATCTTCTTATATTTTCTTTTGGTATCTCCTCTTTCTTTTCAACTTATTTTCCTTCCAAATCTTTCCAATTTGGAAAGATACAATTTTTTTTATTTTACTCATCATTTTCTCTTCTCTCCCTTCCTTTTGTTTCTTTTAATGAAACTCGGAAACACCTCTGTTAACCTTTCCTTTCATTTTCCTTTCTTAAATAAAACTCGGGAACACAGTGTTACAGCATACTTCGTACATTAAAATGTATTTGTATCGGATAGGTTCCTCATTATTTTTAATTTTTATAGATAGATAAAAAAAAGTTCCAAGTCTTAAACAACAACAATGATTATAATAATATAAAATCGTTCACCATAATAAATAAATTAGTTTCGAGTCATCTAGATTCTAGGGTAAAACACTAAGGAGGTGTTTGGTACAGAGAATGGAATTGTAGAGAAATGAAATAGAGAAATGGAATTGCAGAGAAAGGGAATTGGTCTGGAGAATGAGAATTGACTGTTCTGTTTGGTAGTACATAGATTTCAGTAGAGAAATATAGCTGAGAATAATTTCTCTTGTTTGGTACATAGAAAATAAACATAGAATTATATCAACTTTATCATTAGCACAAGTATTTTTTTCATAACAAATATTTATTAAAAAATAAAAAACATATAAAAAGATGCATAAATTCCAACCAAAATATGCATTGATCAAACCAATTCACATACAAAACATAGTTTTTAAGCAAAAAACATCAACCACAGTTAAAACCAATTCACATACAAAACATACTTCAACCATACACAACTATCCCATTGAACCATCGGTATACAACTCGACCATCTCAATTTTCTCTTCTATTGTCAACGCAAGAAAAGAACGTCCTAGATCCACATCTTTACCAATCAAATGAGCTGCTTTGAACCGTTTTTTCGTAGTGATACCTGGTAAAGCTTTCAACTCATCACTAATCTTTTCATAGATTTCACGAGCCTCCATACCTTCTTTGCTCGACACATTTAAATTTATAGTTGATATTTTATCGATACTAAGACGATAAATGACTGTGACTTTAAAGTCCCTACCAAAATTTCTCAATCTTATTAAACAAATACATAACTAAAACTTTAATTCATGTATTTTATATGATGAAACTGCTACTATTACTTGAATTGTAACATGCACATTCAAGCATATTAAACAAAAAAAGTATTTAACATTCCCAAATAACATCAGTTTGTACATGTACATGTATTGGGCCCATATTACATAATATGTGCAACGAATGGTAATGATCAGTTAACAATAACTCAGCAAACAAATCTACAGAAATCCAAATTCACATTAGATTTAATTTAGCAATTAGTTGTTATAAAAGATTATAACAAAACCGAACACAAAATCAAAAGCAAACCTAAAGTTTGCTGGTTATAGAGGCTCGGATATGTTGTCGTTAATTACCAAATTTGAAATGTTGGTGCAGTCAAATTCCAGCAGTTAACGATATTCAACCGCATCCAACAGTTCAAAATTGGCTCAGATACACTATCATCATAGCCTTATCAAAGAAACCAACTAAACGTAAGGCGCAAATGTTGCGGCAAAACAATCAAAGACAGTTGGTAAATGGCAATTCGACTTAATCACCACCAAGGAAATCGAATCGGAGCCAGTTTACAATATACGATAATCATCATAGGCGCTCAGATACATGATTATCATTACCCGTGTCAACCTAACCGAGTCATAGTAGGCCTTAAAGCCGCAGGTAAAACACCAGCATAGGGTTACCGGACGAAGAAAAGGCCATCGGAACCCTATTCATGTGTTTAAAATCATCGAATTAGAAGGTTCTAAACATCCAATTAGGGATTTGTTACCTTCAATTAAAGAACTGTGAAGTGCAACGGAGTGAAAGTCGGTGAAGGATATTGTTGAAATCGGAGGAAAGCGAAGACCCTGTGATGGCGCGGCGATAAGAGGAGCATGTGCTATCCTTGCTGAAGGAGGAAAATGGGAGAAATGAAAAGGAGGAAAATGGGATAAATGAAACCCTAGAAATCAATTCTCCGCTTTTTTTAGAGAAACAAAATCAGAGAAATGGAAATGGTTTATTTCCATTTCTCACCTATTTCTTTCATAAACAAACAAGAAAATTCTTTCCAATTCCATTTCTCACCCCTCAATTACCTCTACCAAACACCCCCTAAACTAAAACCGGGAATGAAGATAGTAGTTGGGCTAATACGGAGATTTGTCCCATCTCAACTTAACTAGACCCAACATGCCCCTTGACGTCTTTGTCAACGTCCTAGTATTACAATCATAATGAGTGGTTGTAAATCTTATGTGAATACCAAAATCTCATCATTGAAATTGACTTCTATAATGAAATTGGTACCAGGTATCGAACACGAACTCAGACTCGTTTATTTGTCTAACACCCAATCACGAATATTATTATTGAGAAACTTCACAAAACTCAATTACCTAATTACTGTTACAATCTCTAAACCCCAAAACACGAGTATTTATAATCTAACCTATCACGTTTAGACTACAACTAGGATTGCTAAATAATAGGACATGATAAATATACTAACAATTAAATCTAAGCACATTTAATTGTTTATAATTATCCACTCCATATTTAAATCATGTTACTTAACCTTGCACGCCAAGTAACGTCTTGAACCGAAATTCCCAACAATCACCCCCGGAATTTCGAACTCGAAACCGACAAGTCTTCAACCCCAAGTAATTCCCACATCTCCTTGAATTTGATTCTCCCAAGAGCCTTCGTCAAGATATCAGCACATTGCTTAACACTGCTAACATGCTCGACGCTAACTTCTTCACGATTAACACATTCTCGAATGTAGTGAAACCGAGATTTAATGTGTCTGGTCCTTCCATGGAAAACCAGATTCTTCACGAGTGCTATTGCTGATGTATTATTGATACGTAACACCACTACTTGAATTTCCTTGTCGAATAACTCACTTATCAAGTCCCTTAGCCAAACCGCCTGACACGCGGCTGCGCTTGCCGGCATGTACCCTGCTTCACACGATAAAAGTGCAACCATACACTGTTTCTGAGAACACCAAGTAATTGGTGAAGACCCAAGATAAAACACGTGCCCCGTAGTGCTTCTGCAATCGTCTTGGTCAATGTTATGGCTACTATCACTATAACCAAGTAACACGTTTTTCCCACGAGTGTAAGAAATACCAAAACTGAGAGTACCTTGAATATAACGAAGAATTTGCTTTATAAGAGTTGCATAAGATTGCTTCGGGCTTTGCATGTACCGGCTTACGACTCCGACCGAATACGCCAAGTCGGGACGAGTTTGTAAAAGGTACCGGAGACACCCGACAATCTTTCGATATCTCGTAGCATCAAAATCTTCTTCTTTTAACTCGCCATGCAGGAACGCGGATTTGACATCAAGATGACGCAATTCCCAACCTCCATTCGTTGCGAGAGATAATAATAAACGAATCATTTCGAGTCTAGCCACTAGTGCGAAAACCTCGTCAAAATCGACTCCTGGTTGCTGAACATAACCCTTTGCCACGAGTCTCGCCTTGTGTTTATTAAGTGAGCCATTCGCGTTTCTTTTAACCTTGAAAACCCACTTTAAACCAATCGCCTTTGCACCACGTGGTAACTCATCCACTTCGGTTTCGATTTTGCATCATCAAAACAAACCAGTTCATCATCAGCAAGCAATAACAAATCGTCATCAATTATACTCGAATTCAAGACATAATCATTAAAATGTACCTGGGTAACCGTGGCTCGAGAAGATCTCCGGACAGCCGGCTCAGGTGTAACCATGTTGCTTGTACTAGCCGGGCTTGTTGGAGCATTTTCGACTATCGGTTCCTCGTCGTCTTCTTCACCCCCGTCACCACTTGAACTCGTAGAGTTCGACTCAGGGCTCGACCCGATGTTTTCGTTATTAACGGTTCCTTCTCCGGTGTCAATTTCATCACCAAAGTTAACCCAAAACATGCCAGGTGCTCGATCCTCCTCATTGATTGTTTAAGTACTTTTATCCCAATTCCAACTTTGCTTTTCATCAAACACCTTGTCACCCGCTCGACTCACAACAATTTTTCTAGTCGATGGATTGTATAAACGATACGCCTCCGTACCTTTCTCGCTTCCGAGATAAACTAAACGATTCGAACGATCGTCTAACTTCTTAATATTTCCCGCAACTATTTTTGAATACGCAACACATCCAAAAACTTTAAGAAATTTAAGATCCGGTTTCTTTCGCTTTAACATCTCATCCGGTGTTTTGTCTTTTAATGCTTGAGTTGGAATTTTATTAATCACGTCGGTTGAATGCCTCACCGCTTCACCCCACATGTAATTTGGAACTTGTCTTGCTTTTAATATGCTCCGAGTCATATCCAATATCGTGCGGTTCCGCCTCTCGACAACATCGTTTTTTTGAGGCGTATATGGAGCGGTTAAATGCCGAATAAACACCTCGTTTTCAGAGAACCGATTGAAATCACGAGAAGTAAATTCTCCCCCTCGATCGGTTCAAAGCGTCTTGATTTTCTCTCTATTTTCTGCTTCCACCATGACTTTAAATCGCTTGAAGGTGTCGAACGCTTCACTTTTTTCCTTCAACAAAAAAGTCCACATGAAACGTGAAAAATCATCTATCAAGACGAACACATACCTATTTTCGGCTATGGTACTAGGAGTAATGGGCCCGCATAAATCTCCATGGATTAGTTCCAAGGCTCAGGTTTGTGACATTCGTCAATTTCGGGTCTCGTTTGTATTCGTTTTTGTATTCGTTTATCATGTAAACCGACCCATTTTGTAAACTAAAGCTTATGATATAATCAAAATGATGGATTTTATGTTACAATATTGTTTTACACTTGTTGGGTCTTGAAAACATTCTTTTTGGTCCTTAAAACTCCTTAAAATGACTTAAACCAAACTTTGGGGACTATTATTGCCATTTACCGAAAACTTGTTTGACCATTTCAACCATCACATGCATCTTTACCCTATTTGTATGAACCATACTCTTACCATTATAAAAGCAAGGCTCCATACACCATTTTGGTTGTTCATCTTCTCCAAAATCTCTCTCAAATCCAAGTATTCATCTTCAACATTTTGTTACTTTGATTTCTTAAGGTCAACTAACTATATTCTTTCATTTTAACTTGTTCATCTAATATTACTAACACTTGAATATGGTGGTACAACATATATATAATACACACCCCTTGTTTCCTTTATTTGTTACTTCACCGACTCCGGTTGGTTAAGTTTCGAATCTCATAAGGCAAGGCTTCATGGAGGACTTCGTGTTCTTGATATATATTTACATACACATAACTTATTATACATATCACTTATGACTAACTTCTAACCCTTTTTAGTTTGTTCATCTAATTTACAAGTTCCATGGTGTGGGTTTGTATAAGACTAACCTCGGTTTAACCGAAACTAGTCCAAACCGGAAACCAAACTTTTGTTTACTAGTTTTGTTAAAATAGTTGTTTAAACATGTTTATTGCTAGATTTGAGTTTCAAAAATCATTTTTACAAGTTCTTTGATATTAAGCATATGGAATCCATCTATGAACTCATTGGGAGATGGAAACCGAACTAAACCGAAACTTTTGCTTAAAAGACTTGTAGTTAACTTTTTAGTTGTAAAATTTAAGTTTTCTTCATTTATAAACCAATATACAAGTTCTATGATATTTGTGCATGTAAAAACCATCTATGAACTATTTGTGAGATGGAGACCGAACCAAACCGAACTATACCGACTTTTACTCGCTTAAGACACACAAATGTGTTTTTAGCTATCAAGACTTGTATATTTCTTTTAAAAATAGTTTACAAACTGATTTTAATTATTTTCTTAAGTACTTGGAATTGTTGGATCCAACTTGATCTCATCACATAGTTTGGACCGACAAAACCGAACACTCGCTTAACGTGCGTTGTTAGTTCTAAACAATAGATCTACATACTTGGTTAAGTGTTAGTATATTTTAATGAGTTATCTCATAACAATTAATATGTTGGAAAGTTGACTTTGGGTTTGACCATTTGTCAAGACCCGAATTGACAACCCGAACACTCGTTAAAAACCCGTTTTAGTATCTTTGTCCCAAAGGAACTTGCATTTTAGCATTTTTCCCACCTTATTACTTAACATTGGTTAAGCAAATATTAAGGTTAGATACTTTAACCCGGTTTCGAGCAAACTTACATTTTTAAAGGATTGTTATTATAAATTCTTAAATAGTTACATTTTAAACCTTGAACTTTAATTGTTTACTTTTTGCAACAATTATTTTATTTAAAGATCTTCAAGACAACCATTCTAAATCCAAGATTTTATTGTCATTTAGGCCTTGCTCGTTAAACTTCATCCATCCGGTTATTCATCTTTTACCGATCAAGTTTTATACTTGAACGTGAGTAACTTCAAACCCCGTTTTCTATATTTTGTTTTGGGGTGACATTTCATACTTATTCAAATCAAATGTTTTATACTTGAGTCTTAAACTACAAACGTTGTTGTATACTTTACTTGAATAATTTCTCGATTTGGTGTTCCATGCTCATATGCCTATGTGTTTATCGCTTTCGGTTGGTGGAATCTATAAATCCTAGACTACTTGGCATCCCCTTGTAGCAAGGTGTCGTTAACGTAATGCAATTAACGATATTCAATTAAATCCTAGACTACTTGGCAATCCTTTGTAGCTAGGTGGCGCTAACGTAATTCTATTAACGATTGTCAATTTATCCAAGTTTATAGCTATTATTTATGGTTTTGTATACTAGTTTTGTGGCTTTTCATACTATATATCTATTGTTCAAACTTATGAATTGCTCACCAACCTTTGTGTTGACAACTTTATTTTATGAAATGTTACAGGTTTGCATCTAGGTTGATTATGGAGTTCGGTGAAGAAAATGACACAAATACCGTTAGGATATTAGCAAAAATGAACAATATTTGATTTGCTATATTTTGCCATATTTTGTTGTATTTGACTTATGAATATTTGGTTATGTGACATTTTCGATGTTGTGAAATGAAATGAGTTTGTTAAATATTGTCGCTTTAAACAGTGTCATGCGCTTTTGGGCAATCGTTACACCTCGGCATGTTCCGTCGCCTTTGGTCGGGGTGTGACAGGGTTGCTCTAAAAGTTGCCGACTTCGGAAACGGTTTCCTCGTTTGCTTCCCAACTAAGCACGAGTCACAAATTTGATTTTCTTGATCAACTTTTGGCATTCCAATGACCATATTATTTTTCACCATTTGTTTCATAGACTCGAAATTTAGGTGTCCTAGTCTCGCGTGCCAAAGCCAATTCTCGTTATCAATCCGGGCTTGTAAACACGCGGGTTTCCCCGTCTTTAATTTAATCGTATAAAGACGATTATTGGATCGAGTAACCCGCATCAACAATTTTCCTTGATCATCATACATTAACAAGTAATCATCTTTCACACGAATATCACAACCACTTTCTGTTGCTTGCCCAAGACTAATAATATTACTTTGTAAACTAGGAATATAATATATGTCGGTCAATAATTGTTGCTCCCCCGTTTTACTGACTAGCAATATCGACCCTTTCCCGCAAATATCAACATAAGTCCCATCTCCAAATTTAACTTTGCCACCAACACGCTTATTTAACTCAGAGAAAAAAGATAAATTACCCGTCATATGGTTGCTCGTACCGTTATCCAAATACCACAAGTCTTGTTCGTTCGAACCACCTTCGTAATCTTTTGGTATAACCTTCTATTCATTCAAGTACACTTTTTCTTGAACGCACTGCACCATATAAAGAGACGAGTCTTTTTCTTTTGCTTTGGCCAAATGTGCT
>NW_027502837.1:0-37291 GCF_021521415.1 Bidens hawaiensis
CGTTTCTCTGTAGTAAGCGTTTGAGTAAGGTGCGCGTAGGATCAGCGATTGTTGGGCCAATTGTAACAGCCTGGTCAGGGTATTTGCCATTGAGGGCCCATTTTTCTGGTTCGGTGATGGTTGGTTTAGCCATCTTTTGTTTGGGTTTAGATGAGACGGATACGATGCATACCTGGGGGATGCCGTTGATCATCGCTACACCCTCAGCAGTTGGCCATCCCATCATGCCATGGACTGAAGATACCACGGCGTTGAATCTTGCCATCCCGTCTCTCCCGAAGAGAATGTCGTATGTGTGATGTGGCTTCCTCTTTACGACGAAGTCCACGTCTTCTGTGCGGGAGTATTTTCCGTCTGTGAGAATGACGGGGAAAGATAGGATACCCAGGGGTGTGTTTGTGCTGCCGTCGAACCCTTCCATTGAGGCGTAAACCGTTTCCAGGCGTTCTTTGTCTTCGTCGTCTAGCTTGTCGAAGAACTGCCTGTACATAACCGTTGACGAGGCGACGTTGTCAGCAAGAGTGCAAGAAGTTATGTAATGCCCCAGCTGGCTTTTGATGACGATAGGGCCTTCCTTGCTGGGTCCTCCTGGCACTCGCGGGAAGCTCACCTCAGCTTCCTTCCATTCGCATGGTTCTGTCGTTCGTCTTTTTCCTCCTCTGATGTTGCCATGAACCATGTGGATGCTGATGTCAACGGGCTTTCGTCCGTTGCCTTTATATTGGTTATCATTCCTTCCTCCATTCTTGATTGATGCCACAAGGTGTGCAAGTCTTCCATCCTTGACGAATGTTTCAACAATATCCTTCAAGGATGTACACTCCTCTGTACTGTGACCCTTTGTCCCGTGGAAGTCACAGGATTTGCTCTGATCCGCATTAGGTCGTTGCCGGATCATTGGAGCTTTTGGCCATGGGAGTTTTTCAGTGGCAAATATCTCCGTGACGCTTTTGGTGAGTGGCGTCCACCGGTGTTTTCGGCTTGAAGGGTGCGTGTTATCCCTTCCGCCAACAAGAGGGCGAGAGCTGGATGAGGTGTCAAAGTTTACCCTTGACTGCCAAATACCTAGCTTCCTCTTTTTGTTCTGTCGGGCGATCCGAACATTGTTTTCTCTGGTCCTCTGCGTGTAGAGATGTGTACTCTGGGAAGATTCCTACCCAGTTGCTTCTCCGTCTCGGCAAAGCGCTTGGCCGCCGTCATGATGGCATCCCATGTGGATGGCATGCCGTCCTTACCCGTCAACGTGCGGATAAGCTCTGGGTATTCGGCGCCCTGTGTGACATCTGCCCCGATCCGACCCGACCCAGGTACCCGTTTCTCTTACCCGATCTCTTTCTTTTAGGATTTAATATTTATTTATACTTATACTTTATTTTTAATAATAATAATATATTTTCCTTCCCGCCTCTTTCTCTCTCTTTCTTTCCGCCGTCCCGTCCTTCTTCTCTCTTTCCGCCTTCTTTTCCCTCTTGTCGCCGTCCCGCCCTTCCGCCTTGTTTCCCTCTTTTTCTTCTAACTCCTTGCTTGTCCTTTGTTCCTTCCCGCCTAAGGTTGTCTGCGCAGCTCCACGCGCCAGACCCCTTACAAGGAATCCTGCGTGAGGACCACCTGTTTCAGCGATACGCGAGACGAACTCTTCTCGCAGCGCGCTAAGAATTGTAATTCTTCTCGCAGCGCGCTAAGAACGGTAGTTCTTCCCGCGACGCGCTAAGGATTTGTAGTTCTTCTCGCAGCGCGCTAAGAATCGTAGTTTATCCCTCGACGCGCGAAGAATTATAGTTCTTCCCGCGGCGCGCTAGGAATTTTAGTTCCTCCCGCGGCGCGCTAAGAAATGTGATTCTTCCCGCGGCGTGCTTAGAAATGTAGTTCTTTCCGCGACGCGTTAAGGTTGGTTCTGTCTGCCTTCGCGCTCGCGCTCTCTTGACCTTCTGTGTCTGCCTTCGCGCTCGAGCTTCTCGCGCTAAACCCTTTGAGTTTTCTTCTGTTTAATCTAGCCGTTTACTTTTGTGTTGTCTTATCTTTTGTGCTGTTGACCTAATCTGCTTTATGTCTGAAAAGTTACTTTCGGCGCAGCATGCGCACCAACCCCATTGGTTGGCAGAAAAAGTGACTGACATTATCTTTGGAGATCTGCTTTTTCCATGCTTGACCGGTACCTTTATCTGATCCGCCCATGCCTTTTTACTGTTCCCTGTCAGCTTTTTCTCTTTTTCCCTGCTGCCATATCTTTTGATATCTTTTGCTTTTAGAATCTTTTGCTTTTTGAGATCTTTTCCCCTTTTTCTAGGGATTGTGTTCCCTAGGGTTTCTCTATAAATAATAGTATTATTTTTCCTAACACTACACACACAAACACTTAATCTCTCCTGTTCTCCTTGCTCTCTCTGCCGCCTCCCTCTCTGCCTCCGTCTTCCTCCCTGTTCTGTCCTGCTCTTCGGTAATATATATATATTATATATAATAATTTACTTAAGCAAACTTATAATCAAGACTTAAAACAAATCATTAAAACAATAATCTTATTTATAGGTTAACTTGTGCTTGTTTAAAGTTGGTTCTTGCTTTATCTTACACCGCATCGTTTATCAAGTGAGTAATCTCGTACCTAATCCCTTTTTGCTTTTAATGTTTTGGGATGTTCATGTGTTCATACAAACTTAGAGTCTTAAACTTGTTTATGAGCTTTAGTCGCGCAGTATCCCATGTGTTGAGGACGTTTACTGGGCTGTTTATTTGTATGTGTGTATCATTAACCGCTTTGTTCGGCCTATTCCGCAGTTTTCATGGATCCATTAGATGAACACGGGAGACCTATCGTTTACGGTTTTCTTTGTTTACACTTGCACAGATGTTTTCTCGTTTTTGTGCTCAATTGGGAGCACGGATTGAACTATGAACTATGAGCTATGATCTATCTAGGCTTGATCACAATCTGATTGCACCCTTGTTAAACACCAGACATACACGTGTTGCGCGCAGATTTATTGTTATCTATGTATTGTATTAAACTTGATTTCTCACCAACACGCAAGTGTTTGACGTTTATTTTAACACATGTTCAGGTTTGCAGTAGCTGTTTTGGAGCTTGTGGACACGTATGAAGTTTTCTTTATTTTGGACCTAGATTAAAATGTATCAAGACAAGTTTTTGCTGTTCGAATATTATGATTTTAATATATTGATTTATGATGATTTATGTTATCTTGTTTACTTTGCGCGTGCGCGAATGAATGTATTTATTAAATATTGACACCCAATAGTGTCACGAGTAATGAAACAATATGTGGCGCCCCGATGTATAATCCGCCTTTGGTCGGGGTGTTACAGATTGGTATCAGAGCTCGTTGACTTAGGATAGGTGGTTAGACGTAACGGCCTAGAATACCTAAGAGTCCCTTCTCGCGCATGAGAGAAATCTCATGTTTGCGCGCTTATTGTTAATTACTCGTTATTTATGAATATGCTCGCGCTTGCGCAGTATATGATTTTATGTTTTATTCCGCGATATTTCGATTTTTGTTGAATTTCGATTTTTATTGATTTTACTTACATATTCGTTTGTTGGGATTGAAAATCCGAAAAGTCATGGTGATACATGAATAGTTGATTTTCAATTTTCAATTACGATTATGTTCTGAGGTTGGAGACTTGAAAAGTCATGGTGATACATGAATTGTCAACCTCCAATACTCATTTTCTTGTATATTTTATATTGAAGATTGAAAAGTCATGGTGATACATGAATCGTCAATCTCCAATACTCGTTTACTCGTATATTTTAAATTGGGAATTCGGAAAGTCATGGTGATACATGAATTGTCGATTCTTGATTCGAATTTGCTACCTTTATTAAGTCTGCATTTAGGGTCATTTATTTTACTTTTAACTTTTGACAGTAACTGACTCCGCGAAACCAAGCTTTATAAGATTAAAACTTTGCGCTAAAATCAAGATATTAACTAAAATTAAAATTTTTATAGAATGCCTCCGCTATCTCGTCGCCATCTCAAGAAGAAAGAAGCCGCGCGCAGACGCTCGCAGCAACGTTCCCAGGAAATGGCCGCCGCAATAGCCCAAGCTTTGAGCCAAAACAATACCAACACCTCTGGTTACAACATTAAGTCCTTTAACGCGGGTAACCCTCCAAAGTTCACAGGTCTTGAAGGAGCCACCGTGATGCTCCAGTGGCTTGAGAAAATAGAAAACACTTTCCTCCACACCCAATGCCCCTCAGACAGACGAACCCTATATGCTTCCAGTGTCCTGGAATCTAGAGCGCTTACATGGTGGAATGGAGTAGCTCATGCGCGTGGCGCAGAAGCTGCTTCTAGCATGCCCTGGGAGGAATTCAAAGAAATTCTGACGCGAGAATTCTGCCCTCCCAACGAAGTTAAGCGCTTGGAGGAAGAATTTTGGAATCTTAAGCAGTACAGCGGTGAAGCGCGCGAGTACGCGACGCGTTTCCATGAACTAAGCCTGCTTGTCCCTCACCTTGTTACCCCTTCCCGCCGAGCCATAGAGAAATTCCTTGGGGGTCTCCCCATGGAAATTCAAGATTCTGTATGGGCCAGAAACCCAGTAACCCTCTCTGACGCCATTGAGTTGGCCGCTGTGCTCAGCGACAACCATGTCAGAGCAGGAACCCTGTTCCTGCGGGGAGCTGAGAAAACCAAACCCACCAAGACTGCCCCTGAACCAACAGAAACCAAACCTGAACCCTCGAACCGTAACAACCTCAAGCGCAGGCGCAAAGCCTATGCGCTTACCAACCCGCCCATAGTCCAGCAACCCACCTACCAACATCCAGTTTACGCGCCTAACCCACTGTCAGCCTACCCAACACCTCCTGTAGTCCATAACTATGCCTTAACCAATCCCGCACTCCCTGCCCCGCCACCTAAGAAACCTTACACAGGAAATCAACCCTTTTGCCCAACCTGTAGACTTCACCACCCAACCCAAACCCCGTGTCGACAATGTAACCGATGTGGCCGCGTTGGTCACTCTGCCGAATACTGTAGAGTCCCTCTCGCCAACCCAATTGCGCCAACACCACCAGTCTACCCGCAGAATCCACAACCAACCTACCAAAACCCACGACCCAGATCGTGCTTTAACTGCGGTGATCCCAGTCATTTCCGGAACGCGTGCCCAAGGCTACAAGTTCATATTACGCAAGCGAATCCGGTGAACCAGATTTCGAACCAAGTAACGCGCGGACGAGCTTTTAACATAACCGCGCACCAAGCGCAAGCGAATAATGACGTAGTTAATGGTACATTTTTGCTTAACGGATTTTATGCTTCTGTACTTTTTGATACTGGCGCCGATCGAAGTTTTATCTCTCGCGCCTTTGAGCAGAAGCTTGCGCGACCGCGCGATAACTTAAAAGAAGATTTTTCAGTTGAATTGGCTAATGGCGAAACTGTTTTAATTAACTCGGTGATTAAAGATTGCACGCTTAACCTTAACGAAAACGATTTTCTGATCGACCTCATCCCCATGCCTCTTGGGAGCTTTGATGTTATTATTGGTATGGACTGGCTCTCGAAGAATCGCGCCGAAGTTATTTGCGCCAAGAAGGTGATTCGCATACCTCGAGAAAATGGTGACCTTCACATCTACGGCGAAAAACCCTCCAGTGGTCTTAAGCTTATGTCTTGCGCCGAAGCCCGAAGGCTCATGAGGAAAAGGTGTATTGCATTCTTAGCTCATGTGGTTAAACCTGCTGAAGAAAAGAAGCTTCGCGATATCCCTGTTGTGCGTGATTTCCCTGAAGTTTTTCCTGATGATCTTCCTGGTATCCCTCCCGCTCGTGAAGTCGAGTTCCGTATTGATCTTGTCCCTGGTGCTTCCCTCGTAGCTAAATCTCCTTACCGTCTTGCGCCCGCTGAGATGCAAGAATTGGCAAGCCAACTTCAAGAGTTGACTGCTAAAGGATTCATTCGCCCTAGCTCTTCGCCCTGGGGTGCTCCGGTGTTGTTCGTTAAAAAGAAAGATGGATCGTTTCGCATGTGTATCGATTACCGCGAGTTGAACAAACTCACCATTAAAAACCGGTATCCCTTACCGCGTATTGACGACCTCTTTGATCAACTCCAAGGTGCCTCTTGTTTTTCCAAGATTGATCTCCGCTCTGGCTATCACCAGTTGCGCATCCGCGATGAAGATGTGTGACATCTGCCCCGATCCGACCCGACCCAGGTACCCGTTTCTCCGATCCGATCTCTTTCTTTTATGATTTAATATTTATACTTATACTTTACTTTTAATAATAATATATATTTTCCTTCCCGCCTCTTTCTCTCTCTTTCTTTCCGCCGTCCCGTCCCTCTCCTTCTCTCTTTCCGCCTTCTTTTCCCTCTTGTCGCCGTCCCGCCCTTACGCCTTGTTTCCCTCTTTTTCTTCTAACTCTTTGCTTGTCCTTTGTTCCTTCCCGCCTAAGGTTGTCTGCGTAGCTCCACGCGCCAGACTCCCTTACAAGGAATCCTGCGTGAAGACCACCTGTACAGCGATTCGCGAGACGAACTCTTCTCGCAGCGCGCTAAGAATTGAAATTCTTCTCGCAACGCGCTAAGAACGGTAGTTCTTCCCGCGACGCGCTAAGGATTTGTAGTTCTTCTCGCAGCGCGCTAAGAATCGTAGTTCATCCCTCGACGCGCGAAGAATTATAGTTCTTCCCGCGGCGCGCTAGGAATTTTAGTTCCTCCCGCGGCGCGCTAAGAAATGTGATTCTTCCCGCGACGCGTTAAGGTTGGTTCTGTCTGCCTTCGCGCTCGCGCACTTTTGCCTTCGCGCTCTAGCCTTCTCGCGCTAAACCCTTTGAGTTTTCTTCTGTTTAATCTAGCCATTTGCTTTTGTGTTGTCTTATCTTTTGTGCTGTTGACCTAATCTGTTTTATGTCTGAAAAGTTACTTTCGGCGCAGCATGCGCACCAACCCCATTGGTTGGCAGAAAAAGTGACTGACATTATCTTTTGAGATCTGCTTTTTCCATGCTTGACCAGTACCTTTTTCTGAAACGCCCATGCCTTTTTACTGTTCCCTGTCAGCCTTTTTCTCTTTTTCCCTGCTGCCATATCTTTTGATATCTTTTACTTGCTTTTGGATATCTTTTGTTATCTTTTGTTTTGTCTTGTTCTGTTTGTCTTGGAATCTTTTCCCCTTTTTCTGGATTCATGTCTCCTAGGGTTTCTCTATAAATAATAGTATTATTTTTCCTAACACTACGCACACAAAACACTTAATCTCTCCTGTTTTCCTTGCTCTCTCTGCCGCCTCCCTCTCTGCCTCCGTCTTCCTCCCTGTTCTGTCCTGCTTTTCCGGTAATATATATATTATATATAATAATTTACTTATGCAAACTTATAATCAAGACTTAAAACAGATCATTAAAACAATAATCTTATTTATAGGTTAACTTGTGCTTGTTTAAAGTTGGTTCTTGCTTTATCTTACACCGCACCGATTATCAAGTGAGTAATCTCGTACCTAATCCCTTTTTGCTTTTAATGTTTTGGGATGTTCATGTGTTCATACAAACTTAGAGTCTTAAACTTGTTTATGAGCTTTAGTCGCGCAGTATCCCATGTGTTGAGGACGTTTACTTGGCTGTTTATTTGTATGTGTGTATCATTAACCGCTTTGTTCGGCCTATTCCGCAGTTTTCATGGATCCATTAGATGAACACGGGAGACCTATCGTTTACGGTTTTCTTTGTTTACACTTGCACAGATGTTTCTCGTTTTTGTGCTCAATTGGGAGCACGGATTGAACTATGAACTATGAGCTATGATCTATCTAGGCTTGATCACAATCTGATTGCACCCTTGTTAAACACCAGACATACACGTGTTGCGCGCAGATTTATTGTTATCTATGTATTGTATTAAACTTGATTTCTCACCAACACGCAAGTGTTTGACGTTTATTTTAACACATGTTCAGGTTTGCAGTAGCTGTTTTGGAGCTTGTGGACACATAGGACGTTTTTACTTTTGGACCTAGATTAAAATGTATCAAGACAAGTTATTGCTGTTCGAATATTATGATTTATAATATATTGATTTATGTTGGTTTATTTATATCTTGTGTTTACGTTGCGCGTGCGTGAATGAATGTATTTATTAAATATTGACACCCAATAGTGTCACGAGTAATGAAACAATATGTGGCGCCCCGATGTATAATCCGCCTTTGGTCGGGGTGTTACAGATTGGTATCAGAGCTCGTTGACTTTAGGATAGGTGGTTAGACGTAACGGCCTAGAATACCTAAGAGTCCCTTCTCGCGCATGAGAGAAATCTCATGTTTGCGCGCTTATTGTTAATTACTCGTTATTTATGAATATGCTCGCGCTTGCGCAGTATATGATTTTATGTTTTATTTCGCGATATTTCGATTTTTGTTGAATTTCGATTTTTATTGATTTTACTTACATATTCGTTTGTTGGATTTGAAAATCCGAAAGGTTATGGTGATACATGAATAGTTGATTTTCAATTTCCATTTACGATTATGTTCTGAGGTTGGAGACTTGAAAAGTCATGGTGATACATGAATTGTCAACCTCCAATACTCATTTTCTTGTATGTTTTATATTGAAGATTGAAAAGTCATGATGATACATGAATCGTCAATCTCCAATACTCGTTTGCTCGTATATTTTAAATTGGGAATTCGGAAAGTCATGGTGATACATGAATTGTCGATTCTTGATTCGAATTTGCTACCTTTATTAAGTCTGCATTTAGGGTCATTTATTTTACTTTAACTTTTGATAGTATCTAACTCCGTGAAACCAAGCTTTTCGAGGTTATACTTTGTGCTAAAACCAAGATATTAACTAAAATTAAAATTTTTATAGAATGCCTCCGCTATCTCGCCGATTTCAGAGAAGAGAAGCCTCGCGCATGCGTAGACAGCAACGTTCCCAGGAAATGGCCGTCGCGATAGCCCAAGCCTTGAGCCAAAACAATACCTCCAGTTATAACATTAAGTCCTTTAACGCGGGTAACCCTCCAAAGTTCACAGGTCTTGAAGGAGCCACCGTGATGCTCCAATGGCTCGAAAAGATTGAAAACACTTTCCTCCATACCCAATGCCCTCATGACAGACGAACCCTATATGCCTCCAGTGTCCTGGAATCCAGAGCGCTTACATGGTGGAATGGAGTAGCCCATGCGCGTGGCGCAGAAGCTGCTTCCAGCATACTCTGGGAGGAATTTAAGGATCTCTTGACGCGAGAATTCTGCCCTCCCAACGAAGTAAAGCGCCTGGAGGAAGAATTTTGGAACCTGAAGCAATACAGTGGAGAAGCGCGCGAGTACGCGACGCGCTTCCACGAACTAAGCTTACTGGTCCCTCACCTTGTTACCCCTTCACGCCGAGCAATCGAGAAATTCCTTGGGGGTCTCCCCATGGAAATTCAAGATTTTGTATGGGCCAGAAACCCAGCAACCCTCTCTGACGCCATCGAGTTGGCCGTTGTGCTCAGCGACAACCATGTCAGAGCAGGAACCCTGTTCCTGCGGGGAGCTGAGAAGACCAAACTCACCAAGACTGCCCCTGAACCAACAGAAACCAAACCTGAACCCTCAAACCGTAACAACCTCAAGCGCAGGCGCAAGGCCTATGCGCTTACCAACCCGCCCATTGCCCAGCAACCCATTTATCAACCTCCAGTTTACGCGCCTAACCCACTGACAGCCTACCCAACACCTCCTGTAGTCCACAACTATGCCTTAACCAATCCCGCACTCCCTGCCCCGCCACCTAAGAAACCTTACACAGGAAATCAACCCTTTTGCCCAACCTGTAGACTTCACCACCCAACCCAAACCCCGTGTCGACAATGTAACCAATGTGGCCGCGTTGGTCACTCTGCCGAATACTGTAGAGTCCCTCTCGCCAACCCAATTGCGCCAACACCACCAGTCTACCCGCAGAACCCACAACCAACCTACCAAAACCCACGACCCAGATCGTGCTTTAACTGCGGTGATCCCAGTCATTTCCGGAACGCGTGCCCAAGACTACAAGTTCAGATTACGCAAGCGAATCCGGTGAACCAGATTTCGAACCAAGTGACGCGTGGACGAGCTTTTAACATAACCGCGCACCAAGCGCAAGCGAATAATGACGTAGTGAATGGTACATTTTTGCTTGTACTTTTTGATACTGGCGCCGATCGAAGTTTTATCTCTCGCGCCTTCGAGCAGAAGCTTGCGCGACCGCGCAGCGATTTAAAAGAAGATTTTTCAGTTGAATTGGCTAACGGTGAAACTGTTTTAATTAACTCGGTGATTAAAGATTGCACGCTTAACCTTAACGAAAACGATTTTCTGATCGACCTCATCCCCATGCCTCTTGGGAGCTTTGATGTTATTATTGGTATGGACTGGCTCTCGAATAATCGCGCCGAAGTTATTTGCGCCAAGAAGTTGATTCGCATTCCTCGAGAAAACGGTGATCTTCACATCTACGGCGAAAAACCCTCCAGTGGTCTTAAGCTTATGTCTTGCGCCGAAGCCCAAAGGCTTATGCGGAAAATGTGTATTGCATTTTTAGCCCATGTGGTTAAACCTGCTGAAGAGAAGCTTCGCGATATCCCTGTTGTGCGTGATTTCCCTGAAGTTTTTCCTGATGATCTTCCTGGTATCCCTCCCGCTCGTGAAGTTGAGTTCCGTATTGATCTTGTCCCTGGTGCTTCCCCCGTAGCTAAATCTCCTTACCGTCTTGCGCCCGCTGAGATGCAAGAATTGGCAAGCCAACTTCAAGAGTTGACAGCTAAAGGATTCATCCGCCCTAGCTCTTCGCCCTGGGGTGCTCCGGTGTTGTTCGTTAAAAAGAAAGATGGATCGTTTCGCATGTGTATTGATTACCGCGAGTTGAACAAACTCACCATTAAAAACCGGTATCCCTTACCGCGTATTGACGACCTCTTTGATCAACTCCAAGGTGCCTCTTGTTTCTCCAAGATTGATCTCCGCTCTGGTTATCACCAGTTGCGCATCCGCGATGAAGATGTTCCGAAGACTGCTTTTCGAACTCGTTATGGCCATTTTGAATTCTTGGTCATGTCCTTCGGTTTAACCAACGCAACCGCCGTTTTCATGGATCTAATGAATCGGGTGTGTAGGCCTTTCTTGGATAAATTCGTGATTGTGTTTATCGATGATGTTCTGGTGTATTCTAAGACCAAGGCCGAGCATGAACAACATCTTCGGTTGGTATTGCAAAAGCTTAGAGCTGAGCAACTCTATGCTAAGCTTTCCAAGTGTGAATTCTGGTCTGATGAAGTACAGTTTCTTGGTCATGTTGTTAACAAGATGGGTATTCATGTCGACCCATCCAAAATTGAAGCAATCAAGAACTGGATTACGCCATCCTCTCCTTCTGAGATCCGTTCCTTTCTGGGCTTAGCTGGTTACTACCGGCGATTTATTTCGAACTTCTCAAAGATCGCATTGCCTTTAACAACTCTAACGCACAAAGGTAAACCGTATATTTGGGGCTCGAAGCAAGAAGAAGCCTTCCTATCGCTCAAGCGATTGTTGTGTGAAGCTCCTGTTCTTGCGCTACCTGAGGGTAATGATGATTTTGTCGTGTATTGCGATGCATCCAACCAAGGTCTCGGTTGTGTTCTTATGCAACGAGGCAAGGTTATCGCTTACGCATCAAGGCAATTTAAGGTTCATGAAAAGAATTATACAACTCACGATCTCGAACTTGGTGCAGTTGTTTTTGCCTTGAAGATCTGGAGACACTACCTTTATGGTACTAAGTGTATCCTTTACACTGACCATAAAAGCCTTCAGCATATCTTTGATCAAAAGGAACTCAACATGAGGCAACGCCGATGGAACGAACTCATCAGCGATTACGATTGTGAGATCCGGTATCATCCTGGTAAGGCTAATGTGGTAACCGATGCGCTCAGCCGAAAGCCCTGCCAGCTTAACTGTATCTTGCCGCGCACCCAGCTTCACTTCGCGCCGATTCAAAGCAACCTTGAATCGCGTATTCGTGACGCGCAGCGCGCATCCATCAGTAATGGTAACCTTCGCGCCGAGTTAGCGTGTGGCGCGGAAGCGCACTTTGTCCCTAATCTGAGTGGAATTCTCTGCTATCTTAATCGCATCTGGATTCCCTTTGATGAGAATCTTCGCGCCGATATCCTGAGTGAAGCGCACAAATCTCGGTATTCTATTCATCCTGGCGCTGATAAGATGTACAAGGATTTGCGCATTACTTATTGGTGGCCCGGTATGAAAAAGGATATTGCTGTGTTCGTAGCTAAATGTCTGACTTGTTCTAAAGTGAAAGCTGAACACCAACGCCCGTCTGGTTTGCTCGAACAACCTGAAATTCCTACGTGGAAATGGGAATGTGTAGCGATGGACTTTATTACCAAGTTACCCTTGACAGCAAGCAAACATGATAGCATTTGGGTAATAGTGGATCGTTTGACTAAGTCTGCTCACTTTCTGCCCATTCGTGAAAACTACCGTGTTGAGCAACTCGCGCAGCTTTATGTCAAGGAAATTGTCTGCCGCCATGGTACTCCTTTGAGCATCATATCCGATCGCGATGGCCGTTTTATATCTCGCTTTTGGAAATCTCTCCAATCTGCGCTAGGAACTCGCTTGGACATGAGTACGGCATATCATCCTCAGACTGACGGTCAGTCTGAGCGAACTATTCAAACTCTTGAGGATATGCTCCGATCTTGTGTTCTTGATTTTGGAGGTAATTGGGATTCGCACCTGCCTTTGATCGAGTTCTCTTATAATAACAGCTATCATTCCAGTATCGGTATGGCCCCATTTGAAGCACTTTACGGTCGTAAGTGCCGCTCCCCGATTTGTTGGAACGAAGTGGGAGAAGCTCAAATCACAGGACCCGAACTTGTTCAAGAGACAACCGATAAAATCGCCAAGATCCGTGATCATCTGCTGACTGCCAGAAGCCGACAGAAGAGTTACGCAGATCGTAGGCGGAAGCCTCTCGAATTTCAAGTTGGTGATCTTGTTCTCCTCAAAGTGTCGCCTTGGAAAGGTGTTGTCCGCTTTGGGAAGAAAGGTAAGCTTGCTCCTCGATATGTTGGACCATTCAAGATTCTCGCGCGTGTGGGAAAAGTTGCCTACAGACTTGACCTGCCGCCCGCGCTCAGTAATGTGCATCCAACGTTCCATGTATCCAATCTCAAGAAGTGTTTAGCCGACGAGAACCTTCACATTCCACTTGATGAAGTTCAAGTTGATGAAACTATGCATTTCGTTGAGAAGCCTGTTGAGATTATGGATCGCGAGGTAAAGCAAACCAAGCGCAGTCGTATCCCTATCGTGAAAGTTCGCTGGGAGTCCAAGCGCGGAGCCGAGTTTACATGGGAAAGGGAAGATCAAATGAAGATCAAGTACCCGCACCTGTTCTCTGCGCAACCTACTTCGAGATAAATTTCGGGACGAAATTTCTTAAAGTAGGGGAGACTGTGACATCTGCCCCGATCCGACCCGACCCAGGTACCCGTTTCTCCGATCCGATCTCTTTCTTTTATGATTTAATATTTATACTTATACTTTACTTTTAATAATAATATATATTTTCCTTCCCGCCTCTTTCTCTCTCTTTCTTTCCGCCGTCCCGTCCCTCTCCTTCTCTCTTTCCGCCTTCTTTTCCCTCTTGTCGCCGTCCCGCCCTTACGCCTTGTTTCCCTCTTTTTCTTCTAACTCTTTGCTTGTCCTTTGTTCCTTCCCGCCTAAGGTTGTCTGCGCAGCTCCACGCGCTAGACTCCCTTACAAGGAATCCTGCGTGAAGACCACCTGTACAGCGATTCGCGAGACGAACTCTTCTCGCAGCGCGCTAAGAATTGAAATTCTTCTCGCAACGCGCTAAGAACGGTAGTTCTTCCCGCGACGCGCTAAGGATTTGTAGTTCTTCTCGCAGCGCGCTAAGAATCGTAGTTCATCCCTCGACGCGCGAAGAATTATAGTTCTTCCCGCGGCGCGCTAGGAATTTTAGTTCCTCCCGCGGCGCGCTAAGAAATGTGATTCTTCCCGCGACGCGTTAAGGTTGGTTCTGTCTGCCTTCGCGCTCGCGCACTTTTGCCTTCGCGCTCTAGCCTTCTCGCGCTAAACCCTTTGAGTTTTCTTCTGTTTAATCTAGCCATTTGCTTTTGTGTTGTCTTATCTTTTGTGCTGTTGACCTAATCTGCTTTATGTCTGAAAAGTTACTTTCGGCGCAGCATGCGCACCAACCCCATTGGTTGGCAGAAAAAGTGACTGACATTATCTTTTGAGATCTGCTTTTTCCATGCTTGACCAGTACCTTTTTCTGAACCGCCCATGCCTTTTTACTGTTCCCTGTCAGCCTTTTTCTCTTTTTCCCTGCTGCCATATCTTTTGATATCTTTTACTTGCTTTTGGATATCTTTTGTTATCTTTTGTTTTGTCTTGTTCTGTTTGTCTTGGAATCTTTTCCCCTTTTTCTGGATTCATGTCTCCTAGGGTTTCTCTATAAATAATAGTATTATTTTTCCTAACACTACGCACACAAAACACTTAATCTCTCCTGTTTTCCTTGCTCTCTCTGCCGCCTCCCTCTCTGCCTCCGTCTTCCTCCCTGTTCTGTCCTGCTTTTCCGGTAATATATATATTATATATAATAATTTACTTATGCAAACTTATAATCAAGACTTAAAACAGATCATTAAAACAATAATCTTATTTATAGGTTAACTTGTGCTTGTTTAAAGTTGGTTCTTGCTTTATCTTACACCGCACCGATTATCAAGTGAGTAATCTCGTACCTAATCCCTTTTTGCTTTTAATGTTTTGGGATGTTCATGTGTTCATACAAACTTAGAGTCTTAAACTTGTTTATGAGCTTTAGTCGCGCAGTATCCCATGTGTTGAGGACGTTTACTTGGCTGTTTATTTGTATGTGTGTATCATTAACCGCTTTGTTCGGCCTATTCCGCAGTTTTCATGGATCCATTAGATGAACACGGGAGACCTATCGTTTACGGTTTTCTTTGTTTACACTTGCACAGATGTTTTCTCGTTTTTGTGCTCAATTGGAAGCACGGATTGAACTATGAACTATGAGCTATGATCTATCTAGGCTTGATCACAATCTGATTGCACCCTTGTTAAACACCAGACATACACGTGTTGCGCGCAGATTTATTGTTATCTATGTATTGTATTAAACTTGATTTCTCACCAACACGCAAGTGTTTGACGTTTATTTTAACACATGTTCAGGTTTGCAGTAGCTGTTTTGGAGCTTGTGGACACATAGGACGTTTTTACTTTTGGACCTAGATTAAAATGTATCAAGACAAGTTATTGCTGTTCGAATATTATGATTTATAATATATTGATTTATGTTGGTTTATTTATATCTTGTGTTTACGTTGCGCGTGCGTGAATGAATGTATTTATTAAATATTGACACCCAATAGTGTCACGAGTAATGAAACAATATGTGGCGCCCCGATGTATAATCCGCCTTTGGTCGGGGTGTTACAAGATGTTCCGAAGACTGCTTTTCGAACTCGTTATGGCCATTTTGAATTCTTGGTCATGTCCTTCGGTTTAACCAACGCACCCGCCGTTTTCATGGATCTAATGAATCGGGTGTGTAGGCCTTTCTTGGATAAATTCGTGATTGTGTTTATCGATGACGTTCTGATTTATTCTAAGACCAAGGCCGAGCATGAGCAACATCTTCGGTTGGTGTTGCAAAAGCTTCGAACCGAGCAGCTCTATGCTAAGCTTTCCAAGTGTGAATTCTGGTCTGATGAAGTACAGTTTCTTGGTCATGTTGTAAACAAGATGGGTATCCATGTCGACCCATCCAAGATTGAAGCAATCAAGAACTGGATTACGCCATCCTCTCTTTCCGAGATCCGTTCCTTTCTGGGCTTAGCTGGTTATTACCGGCGTTTCATTTCGAACTTCTCGAAGATCGCTTTGCCTTTAACAGCTCTAACGCACAAAGGTAAACCATATATTTGGGGCTCGAAGCAAGAAGAAGCCTTTCTAACGCTCAAGCGTTCGTTGTGTGAAGCTCCTGTCCTTGCGCTACCTGAGGGTAACGATGATTTTGTCGTGTACTGCGATGCCTCCAACCAAGGTCTCGGTTGTGTTCTTATGCAACGAGGCAAGGTTATCGCTTACGCATCAAGGAAACTTAAGGTTCACGAAAAGAATTATACGACTCACGATCTCGAGCTTGGTGCAGTTGTTTTTGCCTTGAAAATCTGGAGACACTACCTTTATGGTACTAAGTGTATCCTCTACACTGACCATAAAAGCCTTCAGCATATCTTTGATCAGAAGGAACTTAACATGAGGCAACGCCGATGGAACGAACTCATCAGCGATTACGATTGTGAGATCCGGTATCATCCTGGTAAGGCTAATGTGGTAGCCGATGCGCTCAGCCGAAAACCCTGCCAACTTAACTGTATCTTGCCGCGCACCCAGCTTCACTTCGCGCCGATCCAAAGCAACCTTGAATCGCGCATTCGTGACTCGCAGCGCGCATCCATCAGTAATGGTAGCCTTTGCGCCGAGTTAGCGTGTGGCGCGGAAGCGCATTTTGTGCCTAATCTGAGTGGAATTCTCTGCTATCTCAATCGCATCTGGATTCCCTTTGATGAGAATCTTCGCGCCGATATCCTGAGTGAAGCGCATAAATCTCGGTATTCTATTCATCCCGGCGCTGATAAGATGTACAAGGATTTGCGCATTACTTATTGGTGGCCCGGTATGAAAAAGGATATTGCTGTGTTCGTAGCTAAATGCCTGACTTGTTCTAAAGTAAAAGCTGAACACCAACGCCCATCTGGTTTGCTCGAACAACCAGAAATTCCTACGTGGAAATGGGAATGTGTAGCGATGGACTTCATTACCAAGTTACCTTTGACAGCAAGCAAACATGATAGCATTTGGGTAATAGTGGATCGTTTGACTAAGTCTGCTCACTTTCTGCACATTCGTGAAAACTACCGTGTTGAGCAACTCGCGCAGCTTTATGTCAAGGAAATTGTCTGCCGCCATGGTACTCCTTTGAGCATCATATCCGATCGCGATGGCCGTTTTATATCTCGCTTTTGGAAATCTCTCCAATCCGCGCTAGGAACTCGCTTGGACATGAGTACGGCATATCATCCTCAGACTGACGGTCAGTCTGAGCGAACTATTCAAACTCTTGAGGATATGCTCCGATCTTGTGTTCTTGATTTTGGAGGTAATTGGGATTCACACCTGCCTTTGATTGAGTTCTCTTATAATAACAGCTATCATTCCAGTATTGGTATGGCCCCATTTGAAGCACTTTACGGTCGTAAGTGCCGCTCCCCGATCTGTTGGAGCGAAGTGGGTGAACCTCAAATCACAGGACCCGAACTTGTTCAAGAGACAACCGATAAAATCGCCAAGATCCGTGATCATCTGCTGACTGCCCGAAGCCGACAGAAGAGTTACGCAGATCGTAGGCGGAAGCCTCTCGAATTTCAAGTTGGTGATCTTGTTCTCCTCAAAGTGTCGCCCTGGAAGGGTGTTGTCCGCTTTGGGAAGAAAGGTAAGCTTGCTCCTCGTTATGTTGGTCCATTCAAGATTCTCGCGCGTGTAGGAAAAGTTGCCTACAGACTAGACCTGCCGCCCGCGCTCAGTAATGTGCATCCAACGTTCCATGTATCCAATCTCAAGAAGTGTTTAGCTGACGAGAACCTTCACATTCCACTTGATGAAGTTCAAGTTGATGAAACTATGCATTTCGTTGAGAAGCCTGTTGAGATTATGGATCGCGAGGTAAAGCAAACCAAGCGCAGTCGTATCCCTATCGTGAAAGTTCGCTGGGAGTCCAAGCGCGGAGCCGAGTTTACATGGGAAAGGGAAGATCAAATGAAGATCAAGTACCCGCACCTGTTCTCTGCGCAACCTACTTCGAGATAAATTTCGGGACGAAATTTCTTAAAGTAGGGGAGACTGTGACATCTGCCCCGATCCGACCCGACCCAGGTACCCGTTTCTCTTACCCGATCTCTTTCTTTTAGGATTTAATATTTATTTATACTTATACTTTATTTTTAATAATAATAATATATTTTCCTTCCCGCCTCTTTCTCTCTCTTTCTTTCCGCCGTCCCGTCCTTCTTCTCTCTTTCCGCCTTCTTTTCCCTCTTGTCGCCGTCCCGCCCTTCCGCCTTGTTTCCCTCTTTTTCTTCTAACTCCTTGCTTGTCCTTTGTTCCTTCCCGCCTAAGGTTGTCTGCGCAGCTCCACGCGCCAGACCCCTTACAAGGAATCCTGCGTGAGGACCACCTGTTTCAGCGATACGCGAGACGAACTCTTCTCGCAGCGCGCTAAGAATTGTAATTCTTCTCGCAGCGCGCTAAGAACGGTAGTTCTTCCCGCGACGCGCTAAGGATTTGTAGTTCTTCTCGCAGCGCGCTAAGAATCGTAGTTTATCCCTCGACGCGCGAAGAATTATAGTTCTTCCCGCGGCGCGCTAGGAATTTTAGTTCCTCCCGCGGCGCGCTAAGAAATGTGATTCTTCCCACGGCGTGCTTAGAAATGTAGTTCTTTCCGCGACGCGTTAAGGTTGGTTCTGTCTGCCTTCGCGCTCGCGCTCTCTTGACCTTCTGTGTCTGCCTTCGCGCTCGAGCTTCTCGCGCTAAACCCTTTGAGTTTTCTTCTGTTTAATCTAGCCGTTTACTTTTGTGTTGTCTTATCTTTTGTGCTGTTGACCTAATCTGCTTTATGTCTGAAAAGTTACTTTCGGCGCAGCATGCGCACCAACCCCATTGGTTGGCAGAAAAAGTGACTGACATTATCTTTGGAGATCTGCTTTTTCCATGCTTGACCGGTACCTTTATCTGATCCGCCCATGCCTTTTTACTGTTCCCTGTCAGCTTTTTCTCTTTTTCCCTGCTGCCATATCTTTTGATATCTTTTGCTTTTAGAATCTTTTGCTTTTTGAGATCTTTTCCCCTTTTTCTAGGGATTGTGTTCCCTAGGGTTTCTCTATAAATAATAGTATTATTTTTCCTAACACTACACACACAAACACTTAATCTCTCCTGTTCTCCTTGCTCTCTCTGCCGCCTCCCTCTCTGCCTCCGTCTTCCTCCCTGTTCTGTCCTGCTCTTCCGGTAATATATATATATTATATATAATAATTTACTTAAGCAAACTTATAATCAAGACTTAAAACAAATCATTAAAACAATAATCTTATTTATAGGTTAACTTGTGCTTGTTTAAAGTTGGTTCTTGCTTTATCTTACACCGCATCGTTTATCAAGTGAGTAATCTCGTACCTAATCCCTTTTTGCTTTTAATGTTTTGGGATGTTCATGTGTTCATACAAACTTAGAGTCTTAAACTTGTTTATGAGCTTTAGTCGCGCAGTATCCCATGTGTTGAGGACGTTTACTGGGCTGTTTATTTGTATGTGTGTATCATTAACCGCTTTGTTCGGCCTATTCCGCAGTTTTCATGGATCCATTAGATGAACACGGGAGACCTATCGTTTACGGTTTTCTTTGTTTACACTTGCACAGATGTTTTCTCGTTTTTGTGCTCAATTGGGAGCACGGATTGAACTATGAACTATGAGCTATGATCTATCTAGGCTTGATCACAATCTGATTGCACCCTTGTTAAACACCAGACATACACGTGTTGCGCGCAGATTTATTGTTATCTATGTATTGTATTAAACTTGATTTCTCACCAACACGCAAGTGTTTGACGTTTATTTTAACACATGTTCAGGTTTGCAGTAGCTGTTTTGGAGCTTGTGGACACGTAGGAAGTTTTCTTTATTTTGGACCTAGATTAAAATGTATCAAGACAAGTTTTTGCTGTTCGAATATTATGATTTATAATATATTGATTTATGATGATTTATGTTATCTTGTTTACTTTGCGCGTGCGCGAATGAATGTATTTATTAAATATTGACACCCAATAGTGTCACGAGTAATGAAACAATATGTGGCGCCCCGATGTATAATCCGCCTTTGGTCGGGGTGTTACACCCTGGATGAAAGCGGCGCGAACAAGATCTTCACTTATGTTGCCTAGACTCAGCTTTTTGGAGTTGAAGCGAGTGATGAAGTCTAGTAAAGATTCATCTTCCTCTCTCACGCAGTTGAGGATCGTCCACTGCTCTTCAGTATATTTCCTCTGTTG
This sequence comes from Bidens hawaiensis, assembly GCF_021521415.1. Classification (NCBI taxonomy): domain Eukaryota; kingdom Viridiplantae; phylum Streptophyta; class Magnoliopsida; order Asterales; family Asteraceae; genus Bidens; species Bidens hawaiensis. The sequence continues at coordinate 20,208 of NW_027502837.1, forward strand.
ACTGAAGTGTTGGCTGAACTTGTGTTGAAAATCCGCCCAATCATAGATGTGGTGGACCGGTAAACGATCAAACCACGCCCTGGCCGCTCCAACCAGCGTCATCTGGAACATATAACACCACGTGGGTTCCGTCCAGTTACTGACGGTTGCCCCCGCTATGAATCTGTTCAAGTGATCGTCTGGGTCGGATAGACCATCATAAGTGCCGATGTTGGACATCTGTTTGGCACTTCTCGGGGCGATTGCTTCCGCAATGTCCCTTGCAAACTTGGATGTTCCCGCATTTGCAGCAGTTGGTCTAAAGGTTTTGGAGAAGTCGCGTGGGTTTCTCCCCGCGTTCCTTGGTTTGAAGGTTTCTCCGAAATTCCTTCTTGGTTGGAAGTCCGTTTCTTTACGCTTCCCTTTCGCCTTATGGCGAGGGTTCGCGTCAGTGTCGGATTCCTTCCGATCATCGTCCGAGTACTCGCACTCACTGTTCATGTTGAGCTGTTGTCGAGTGCTCCCGAATTCGTCAGCCTGTTGGAGTGAACGCAAGCGTTCATCCAACTCAGCTTGGAATTCCTTCTGACGTGCTTCGGCCCACGCCTTAACTTGATCGAGTGTTTGGCGAGGGAGCCTCGTCTGTTTCTCCAACTGGGCATCAGTGAACCCCAGTGAAATATTGTTTACTGCACTTGCCCCGGCTTGGGTAACCGGGGTAGTGTTCGTAAAATTTGTGTAACCGCCGGTGTTCTCCCCATTAGCTGGGGTTGTGGTTACCGGGGTTTCTTGGTCACTTACTAGCCTTGGGACCGGAGTAACGTTAACCATTTTTTCAGAAGTTTTGAAAAAACTGAATTAGTTCTAGCTTTTATGCACGGATGGCGCCAATGAAGAAACACTAATGGACCCCGGGCAGATTACGGATAATCTGGGCGCTAAGTAATGTTTCCCACGAGGGTTAGGTCCGGCAAAGAAGGATGTTCTTCAGATGACCTGCAAAACAGACACCGTGAGCTCGTCACTGATAAGGGGGGGGTTCCTCCTTGTGACCACCCTCCGGCGTGAGAATCAGACGAGATTGCTCTGAATATAAGTGTATATTGAGAGAAATAGCTAGTGAAGGTAAAATACCAGATGATCATACCGTTCCAAGGTGTTGGAGTATTTATAGCCGAAGGTAGGTTTCCAAGCAGGTACAGCCAGCTGTAGAATATTCCTGTTCTACCAACTATGGGCTACGCACGTGCCATGCTGGTTGGTGGGTAGGCAGCGGATGATAGTGACCAGGCCGGCTGTGTACTATTCCTTTTCCACCAACTGCAGGCTATGTGCGTGCCACGACAAGGGTTGGTGATTAGGCAGCGGCTAATAGTGACAAACAGTACTAGAGCATGCTCCTCGTACTGTTTGTCGGTGAGCTGTCACCCTGTAATTGGTTCATGGGCTGCTTTGGTCAGATCTTGTCTATTTTGTCCATACCTTGGCAGGTATAGTACAAAAGATCTTCCAGAAGCATACGGACTGGCTCATTTGGGCGGGAGTATTCCCGCCTTGCTCATTCCTTCAGGTGACACTGAATTATTGAGTGTGCCTTGTGCGTGTAGCCTTGCTATTAGTGCGGGTAGCCTTCCCTGATGGCTTGTATCCGCAGCTGCGGGGACAGGCTGGGTACTTCACCATTGGGAGGCTTTCCCTGCGGGAACAGCTGGCGTACTGAGCGTAAGGTCTTCATCTCTGAGCATGGTGGGTCCTGCGGAACCAGTTGGTCCTTGCGCAAACGTCCCTCTTTAAGGTGAGTCTTGCGGGTCCAACTGGGCTCTGCTGGAACCTACCTCTTCAGTAACAATGAATTCTGGCCAGAAGATTATTTTATGTGGTAACAATAATAATGGTTATAGTAATAATAATATTATTACAACTAGAATCCTTAATTAAATTATTTGCCATATTGAAATATTAGTTAATATTGTGTTTCTTCATTTTTGTACATTATTGAAGTTAATTTATAGTCACTTATGATTTTGCATGGCTAGTTCTAGTGGAGTAGCTAGCAAGGTTTCTTAATTATTAAATTATTAGTTTTTGTTTATCACATCGTACTCTCTAATTATTAAATTATTAGTTTTTGTTGTTCCACTTTGTTCAGACTATATGTTATTTTAATTGGACCTATGCTGGCTTCAGAGTTTGGTTTGGGTGTTTCCTCTGAAAACCATACCGCCAACTACCACTTGACAATCGTTGTGTCACCACAAGAGCATGATTCTCTAGCGTAACACACAGTGGGACTAAAACTCGGGTGGACTCAGGATTTGAGCTAATAATCTCGCAATGTCTAACTCAAATTCTTTATTGTCAATATCCACACAAAGTGCCACAAGTGATTATCGAACTCGGGTCTTTATTAAAAATTCAAGCCTCCTACTATTAGGCCAAAAGTGAGGATTGATTAACTTATTTTAATAAATATTATTTTAAAGTGATTTAAACTTTGGAGCAGCCATAGTATTGGTTGTAAGTTCTTGTTTAGGGTTGGTTGAATCCATATAAAATAAAATCTCATTCATACCAACATTATAGCTAAATATTACATTATGAGATGTTGGCTAATTATACATCTTAGAGGATAAAAAGACTGTTTCCAAAAAATTCTCGACTCCGAAACATATAAACTCTCTATGTTGAAAGCTACTTAGCATAAAATTTTTTTTCCCAATTTATGTAATACAATAACAAAAGGATGCAACACACAATCACTTGAAATAACTAAAAATACTAAGCTTAAATGCTTAATAGTGCCCCTAACTGCCCTTGCAATCAAAGGTGCTTTTTATGCCTTTTTAAATTAATTTCTTCTGTATATTTTATGATATTATCTCATGGGTATAAAGAAAATAACAAAAGAAAAGGGAACTAAATTACATATGAAACTAAAGCAGTGAGAAATCACGTGTATGAGCAAGTGTGAAGCAAGAATCTTCCAGATCAGTTTCTCATGGAAATGTGTCTTGTGGCTCTAAATATTCCTAGGTTAATTTCATGTGTGCTAGATCTAGGGAAACATATTCAAATCTTTGGATGATATTTGTTGTGAAATTTACATCAGAAAACAAGAGTTTTTTCTTCTCTTTTTATAATATAGTACAATATTTACCATTCAATTCAATTGATTATAAGGCCACCCGTAGTGAGCGATAAGTTTGGGCGAATAGGGGCTACAACACCGTCTCCCGGACGAAATGTGGGGCGAGAAGAGGGGGCGCCGGATATATGTCGCCTGGCTTTGTGTGTGTGCATATATTATTATTATTATTATTATTATTATTATTATTATTATTATTATTATTATATATGTGTGTGTGATATATATATATGGGCTACAACACCATTACACTCCAAAAACAAAAACATATCATTTGCTGATTGGGCGTCACATGACGCAAATCGCTCATTTTTGTAGCTCCTCCACTACACATAGCCCAATAAAGGAGCATCCAAAAGAACGACAAGTTATGTCACACCCTCCTTCTAAATAACAAAATTGATCCTATTGAAAACAAAGTTTTAAGTCTAAAAGCCAAAAATTACTATCTACGACCCCTTGAACCCTATTCAAGAAATCCTCAGCCTAAAAAAGTTTTTAAATAGTAAACTCTTATATCGGTTTTGATGATTCTAACACAAACGACTATATCTTTTATACATGTATATGCTTCAAAGGTCTAGTTTCACGTTAATTATATGGGTAGTATCTAATCATTTTTAAACACATATTTTGCCTATGTGGATATCATAATACATATAAAGTTAAGTAAAGTGTCAAAGTCGTCCATGTGTTTTAATTACTTTTGTCATCTTCATCCAAAAAGGTTCTTTGGCCTTTCAGGTTTCACGAGTCTTATCAATTTCGTCCAAATTGCTAACTCTATCAATTTCCAATGTTAACTCTATAATCAGTGTTTTAATTTGGCAACAATTTGAGAATTGCTAACAAATAATCATGTTTTCTATTTATATTTTACATTTAATACTATTTGATGGTAGGTTCATTTTTAATATGTAATTTTGTGATTAGATATATGTAGCAATTTCACACATGTGTAATAAACAAGTTACATGTATGTGTAATAAAAACTTTGCATACGTGTAAAGACCAATTTATGCATGTCTAACCATAAAACTACATATAACAAATCACGAAGCTATGATGAAATAATATCAAATATATAAGAATAATAGATAATATGAATGGTTGATACTTGATAAGTGTTTTTAAATTATTTAAAAGTTCTGAAATGTGTGTAGGTATGTTCACATATAGTGTTAGGATCAATTACGAAGAGTTTTTAACATGATAAATGAAGTAAGCATTAGAGTAAGTATGTTAGCACTAAAATATTTATTATTAATCTCTAATTTTGAACTATATTAATAGTTACCTCTAGTTCATTTTGTTGTAGCAATAACTATAACACATTTACACTACGATAGAGTAGTACAAACCACACGGTTTAAACAACATATGGATATTCAACTAATTGTAAATTTGTAATTACAATACATATCACTAACATCTAAGTGTGTCAACACCACAGTACAAATATTAAAGTGTTATATATAATATAATATAATAATATACTTGATATTGATATATCACCAGCAAATCCGAATAAATAGAAAATATTAATTAATAGTGTATATGTATAACTCTTCACTTATCAATATGTCACACGCTACCTTATTTGCGGACATAAATTTTTTAAATACATAATTTCATAAAAGAGTACAAAGCATTAGACCATCGGGCGCTTTTTGAGTGAAGGGAGGGGTGCCCTTGGGCGCGGAACACCATCAAGGGGCGCCCTTGATGGTGGAGCGCGGAGCCAAGGGTCGTCTCAACGATCGGCGACATTGGGGGCGTTTTGGTGGGGCCTCTCTCCATCTCTCTCTCTCTCTCTCACACACACACATATATAATGGGCGTCCTTGGGGTAGTAAACCATAGCGGAACAGACATTATTGGTTGGGGTTTCAATGCCCCCACCATAGAGGATGGTCTTATATACCAACGGGGTCAGTCAGTCTAGAGCATGAGTTGTCTCTCTATATTTAACCTATAAGGTTAAGAGGTATACACCACTATCTCTCATTCACCACGTCACCTTTCCCCCCATCATTCTCCATCACACTTCAATCAAGAAAATACATCACTCTCTATCATTCTTTATTATTATTTTTTTTAATTTATATGAAATATTCACAATACACCAATCTCCACCAGTGGGCCCCACATGAAAGCAAGGAAAAAGGTTACTGACGTTCGTGACCACCCTCAGTGGGTTCAGGTCACGCATGACCAGTAAAGGGGTGGGGCGGTGTTTCAAGTGAGACCGGTGAGGGGTGGCTGTCATGTGGTTGCCTCATAGGACCACTGAAGGTTGTCCACTGGTGTATAGCTTTTAGCCTAATAAAGTGGTAGCTTCTCTCCAAAACTTTGACTAGATGGTTATTAAATAATTAAATATGTTGTCGTTTCTAGTTTTCCAAATACACCAAAATGCTCATACCAAAATGCTCATACGGAATATTAGTTTCTTTGATTGATAAGGCTAGTATAGTGTTTTGATAAATTCGAGAATCTCCACTATCAAATTCCTTATTGATGTTGGAATGTTGTCATATTTCTTGATATGATCCCACACCACTTTTGCAAACTTGCAAAGAACAAGAAGATGATCAATCTTTTCCTCCGAACTCGAACACCATACACAGAGGCCGGCCCTGATCTCAAACAAGGTTCGGCTGACATTTAGGGTATAATCTCGATGAAGGACTAAAGTTTTTTTAATTGAGTTGGGTTGAAAAGGATTGATTAAAAGAAACAAAATAACCCAAAAAATCTGGAAAAAAAAATCAATGAAGTATAAGATGTACACTTAAAATCTCAAAAACGACACTGACTAGAGTTGTTGGTGATACCTCTCTCTCTGTTTGATAATACGACTTTTTTTTTATCATCCAATTGTTTCATGTGTCGAACTGGCCGAAGAGTGTTTCTTCGATGGTCTTCAATTGTTCCAACATGCATTAATCATCCTTTTCGCATACATTTCATTTCATCATCATTTGAAATACATATACATGAGTCATGTCTTCAGTCAAACAACTCAACATATTTTAGTTTTAGCTTTTGGTTTCATGTCTTGCTTTTACAACCTAATTTTGTTATTATTATTTATGAAAAATAGTGTTTGTTAACTATGACTAATGAGAATGATAAGAGCTTAGATTATGGCAATGGAAATAAAAGTTTTATGAAAGTGTTTGGTTCTTATAGAGTTATATAATTTTTAAATTGAAAGATTAGTGTAGTCTCTAAATCTTTTGGAATAGAGGTAACGCTTGTTTATTAGATATAAAATTAATTTTTGTCAATTATTCCTTTAGCGGTTGCTTTCTTTTCTTTTTTCCCTTTTATCTCGATCAAGTACAACTTGTTTTGTTTTTCTCATTGTTCGCTCCTGTTGTCGCCAATGTTTTATCAACGAATTCCTTCTTTTCTCGATCGTCAATCTTCTTTTAACCCACTCTGATACCAACTATTGGAAATCATGCCCCTATAATCAAACACGAGAACACACAACTTAAACTTCCCGTTTGACTCTTTTGAATATTTTAAAGAGAAAAGTAACTAATTTTGGAATTTAGAACTAGGCTTAAAACTATACATTGGTTCCAAACTCAAACTCGAGTTGCATGAACTTGAGATCTTGGTGCACCATGCATGTTCGCAAAGATGCATGTGCAAATGATTTCATGGTTTCAAGCCATACGAATATGTGATTCACACAATCACACCCGGTTCCCCTTGTGTGTGTAGCCATTATGAGTCTATGACTAAAGACCTTGTCATGCTTCTCAACATCCTAACTTAATAACTCATGTAGTTTGCTTGTAGTTTTTTTTAGAGTTTTTTTTCTTATTAATTGATATCCAAAATGATGGCAATGAAGTGGTAGGTAAACAGACAGTTTCTCAATAGATACAAGTCAGACACGTAATTCTTTTTTTTTTATATAACTCTCAAACCAACAAAAAGAAAACTTGTTTGAATAATAAAAATTTAATAATTATACATTTATACCTTTTAATACAAACCCAACGTTTTAGCTGGGATATAAAGGGAAAAGACAAGTATATGTTCAATGTATAGAATGGAAGGACAATAATTAATTTGAAGAACTCCTAGATACAAAGATACTAATAAATACATGCTTGAATCTTTACTTTTTGTCGTCTATTTTATTTGAACTCAATACCTTTCAACCCTACATAATCCAAAGTGTTTAAATGTTTTGTATTTATCAATGGACTACATTAACAAGTCCCGCAAAGAACAAATTAAAAGGTCTTTATAAAAAAAGCATGTTTGAATCTAAAAATAGGGGTGTTATTCGAGTTTGTTTTTCGGGTTTCGGGTTTCTTGGGTCGGGTTCTTCGGGTTTCAAAGTTTTTATTTTAGACCCGAAACCCAACCCAAATGTCTCACGGTTTTTTCGGGTTGGGTTAATCGGGTTTCGGGTATCTAAGAAAACAAAAGAAAAAAAAGTAAATAAAAACTACAATACGAAAACTAAAGCAACATATTTTTCTTTACTCGTTAGGTAAATGGCCAAATAATAAATAAATACAACCTGGTAAAGCAACATATTTTCTTCTTTTACATTGTTAATAGCCATAAATAGAAAATATATATAAACAATAAACAATCAATCAACCATAATAGGTGGAATAGGTACAATAAACAAGTAGAATGTTTAAAGTGTTCCGTAAACAATGTGCATACCTAGTAATAATATTATATTATATTTTTCAATAAATAGCTTATTCGGGTTTTTCGGGTTGATCCGAAACCTAGAAATCAGACCCAATAATCAACCAAAATTACTTCGATTCGGGTTCGGGTTGACCTTTTCTCGAGTTCAAGTTTTTTGGTTCGGGTTAGAAAGTAACAGCCCTATCTAAAAGTAATAAATAATAACTATACATTTTATTACAAATCAAACGTTTTAATTAGGATATAAAAGGAAAGGACAATTATATGTTCAATGTATAAAAGGCAAGTACAATAATTAATTTAAAGAACTCCTAGTTACAAGAAAGAGGACCATTTTCCTATCCACACATAGGCATGTGCCCAATGTACCAAACAACATAAATGACCCTCTTTTTGGACCATCACAAAAATAATTCAATCATCACCATCTCCATATCAATAATGAGTGTTCTTATAAACCAACAAAATTGCATAGGTTGATATGATGTTTATCTTCACAAACGTTTGGTCATATCACATGTGCTTAGTTTTTGCTGATAGTCACTCGTTTCGTCATAGGATCCAAAACATTTAAAACAAGACAGTCACGAGCCATTTTTTCTATCATAGGATCCAAAACATTTAATCCATAAAAATATGTCATGATGATATACCGTCTTGAATAAAGTATTGATTGTTAGAGCTACGAGTTTAGGGTAGGTTACTCTATACAAGATTTGTAAACATAAAGTTTTGAAAATGAGGGTTGCGTGGTTGTGTTGTACGATTATATTATTTCAAAGTATTGTTGAAAAGTTGAAAGTGAGAATTGAACTCTGCTAAATGTACGCGACATTAATAATGGCTTAATTATAGCTATGATTGTAAAACTCCTGACTAGGCATCGATTAAACTGATTAATCCAAGTTAATCCTGATTAATTTCAACTAATCCCTGATTAAACGCTAATACATACCCCACTGACAGACTAGCGATTACTACAACCTGGGTTATAACATAAAGACATAAATTATTGGAAAAAAAGAGAAAAATTATTGTAGTGACCAAGATGAAAGAATGTTGGTATTGCGACTTTGTAAGTTCAAGGGATAGAACGAAACAACCAACAACATGGTATCTCGATTATTCTACACGAACACATGAGAGGTGGGTGGTAGAAGAATAAATAGCATTGGCAAGTGTTTGGGCTGACGTGTCCGATCACCCCTTTGATATATTTTGTATTTAAATATGTGTTTCCGTTTTTAAGGCTTCCTTCAAAAACTTGAAATTCGAACATTGTGGTCCAGTGACAGAGGCAAAGTCTATTAAATTTTAAATCATAAGATTAATAACCGAGTAATATAGACAAAATCTCTTAAACATTTAGATATCCATATGACCATAAATTATGTTAGAAACATACATGCATGAGATACTAAATTTGGGTTGATAATATAATGTCAAATGTTTTTAACTTTTGTTTGGTTTTAGTTTTAGGCTCGTCGGAAACAATCAGCTTTTGGGCCGATTGTTGGGCTGCTTCTTGGGCCATTTCAGTTCATACATTTAAAGATTGTTTTATAAATCAACTTGGAGAGCTAGTCACCATCAAGCATTATATTAACCTAGTCTTCATTTTCAGTAATCAACCCGAATTTGAATTTCGAATTTAATTTCAAAATTCAAATAACCCGATTTGATTAACTTAACTCACCCGAAATTTGATTAAATGAGCACTCCTAATTTTGGTTGGTTTGGTTTAGGCTTCAGCTATTCATATGCCCATCTTGCTATCTATACGTCCGACCTCATCTATACGAGTTGTATAGGTTCATAAGACTCGTATAGACGATAGTTTTTGTATTAGAGCCCGTTGACCACTCTATACGACATGGACTACATAAGTCGGCCCCATATGAGTAGTATCGGGCATACAAGATCCTATTGAATCATATGAGTCGGTCCCATATGAGTAGTAGTGGACCATACGAGATACAATTGAATATACAAGTTGGACCCATACGAATAGTATGACACGTACGAGATCCATTTGAATTATCATAAACAATATTAGGTCATACGAGTATTATGCATACATTTCACCAACAGTTTCTAGATAGTCATCTTAAAAAAACCCGTATTTTGTTTATAAATTTTCAATTTGATGCTAAAATTACTTTAGTTAATCACAGAAAACGACAGTTTTATATATAAAATGAACAACATGTATATATATATAATATATATAAACGAAAACATAAAAATCTTATGTGTCGCGATGTGGTCGCTTCCCCTTTTTTGGAGTCACGATATTTCCTTGATTTTTAAATGGAGGCTTTTCATGCATTTGACCCGAATTCATGGGTATGGGTCGAATCAAACCCATATATTTCTTAAACGGGTTATAACATCTCATTAAATTAAAAACTAATCTCATCAAATATTTGATATAAAAATTCTAAAAAGTAAGGACATACTAAAAATTAATATATGACTTATTTAAACAAGATATATATTATTTATAATTAAAAACCAATTTTATAGTAAAAATAACTATAAACGGGTCTTGGGTCTCATCAAACTCGTATATTTTTTAAACGGGGTTATAACATCTCATTTATTTGTGAAACAATTTATCATCAAATCATATATATATATATATATATATATATATTATTAACTTACATACAATATAAAAAATAAAATTCAAAAAATAAATAAATATTAGAAACAAATAATATAAAATAACCCCCGTAAATAAACAAAACATTTAAAAGCTCTATGGTTGTTTCTTACATTTACTCAAGCAACCATATTGTTTTATTTGCAAATGAATACTTCTCATGCATTTTACCCGAATTCACGGTATGGGTCTCACCATACCCATATAACCTTAAACGGGTTATAACATCTCATTATTCAAAAAATAAATCTCACCAAGTATTTGATATGCAAATCCTATAAAATAAGGATATACAAAATATTAATATTCATTTTTTTTAAGAAAAATATACTATTTATAATAAGAAACAATTTTATAGTAGAAAAATACAAAAAAATATGAATATTAAACACGAAAAAGAAACACATCCACTGAATAAGATTTATCGTAGATCTATCCCATTTTTTCGGGTTAACTAAAAGAAGTTAATAAAATGAGTTTCAAACTTAAATCTTAAGTTTGGATTAAAAATCCGGTTTATTTTAGTTTTATCTTTTCTCCCACATTCAGAATAATAAAACATAGACATTTCGCCTATCATTAGAATTTTTTGAAAGGTAACTATCTCAGTTTCATATCATATAGAAATTTAGATTATATATAATTTTTGAAAAAGACTTTCGAAAGGAAAGACTTACTATCTTTGGGATCTGATCCTACACCGCTGCTAAATACCTTAGTGGATCAACTCTATTACATAAGTTGATTACTAACGTTTATTTATTTTAAATATATATATATATATATATTATTAAAATTAAAAACTAATTTTATAGTAAAAAAAAATAAACGAGTTTTGGGTCTCATCAAAACTATATAGCTTTTAAACCGAGTTATAACATCTCATTTATTTGTGAAACAATTTATCATCAAACCATAATTATATTATTAATATTCATACAATAAAAAAAATATAGATTAAAAAAAATAAATATTATAACAAACAATATAAAACAACGTCTGATCAAACCATAAGTATATTATTAGCTATCATAAATATTATTTATAATTAAAAAAACAATTTTATAGTAAAAAAAATAAACGGGTCCTGGGTCTCATCAAAACCATATAGCTTTTAAACCGGGTTATAACATCTCATTTATTTGTGAAGCAATTTATCATCAAACCATAAATATATTATTAACTTACAATTAATAAATAAATATAAATTTAAAAATAAAGCAATATTAGAACAAACAATATAAAACACCCCCGTAATACGGGGGACAAAAACTAGTATATATATATATAGGGAGATGATCATGAGAGAACTCTTTTTTATGGAGAGAACTAGAGAACTAATAATGAAATATTTTTAATTAAATAAAAAAAATATTTTTTAAATTTTTTTTCTTTCATCCTTTTTATATGTTGTTATTCTTCACCACAAAAAAAATATAAAAATGAAAAAAAATAAAAAAAAATTAACGAGTAATGCATATATGCAATACACCGACTTTTTTTATAATGCATATGTGCAATAGTGTGCATTTTGATATTTTAAATAGTGTTGAATAACATATATAGTTGTTTGTATTGTATATTTGCAATAATATTATATTATATACAAAAATTAAAAAAATCGATATAGTGCATATGTGCATTAGTGTTGTATTACATATATGCGATAATGTGTTTTGCATCAATTATTAGTGTTGTATTTGCATATATTCGATAGTGTGTATTGGATAATGCAATTGTGTTGTATTATATGCAATAAAACACTATTGTATATATGCAATAGGCATTAGTGCACATATGCACTACAGTACTACACCGACAAGTTTTTTTTTAGGAACAATATCATCTTATTAGAAGGAGGAAAGAAAAAGAAATCACAAAATATTTTTTTAAAAATAGTTAAAAATAATTATTTGCTAGTTCTCTAGTTATCTCTTTAAAGGAGTTCTCTCTAGATCTCACCCCTATATATATATATATATTTGTTTCGTTAAAATATTATATCATGTCATATAATTAGCTGAATCTTGTATCACATCAAATAATTAGCTTGCATCGTATCAAATAATATCCATCGTATGAACTTGTGAGAATCTCGGTATAGACCAAATAATTAACTTGTCTATATAAGTCATATAACCATATCGTACAAACAACCAATCGTACAGAGTCATACGACTTGTATAAAAGTTTGGTCAAACACAGATTCCAAAAAAAATTGTTACACTCGGTGTATAGAAAGCTATATGAATAATATAACCTATAAAGGGTGTATCAAATTTGTGGTGGATTTATAATTAGCAGCTCCCATGGTTTATACTAGATTGCACAAGCAATAAACCGACCCGTAACACTCTTTCCAACTAGATGTGCACAACCACCCCGAAATCGAAACCGAGATTTTTATACCAAAACCCATACCAGACCTTACCCCTAGGAGACATATGGGATATGCATTTCAGTATCAAAACCATTACCTGATTTGTACCCTGTAATACCTGAAAACCAAAACCGAGGTTTTCATTTCTCGATATACCTAAAAAAATAATAGAAAAAATCCCCAAAAAGTGTAGCCTTTTAAAAGCCCAATCTATATACCCGAAAAATATCTTGAAAAAAGGTATAAAAAAACCCCGAAAATAGGATATTCATATACTCGGTTTTAGAATATCCCATTCTATAATTGATTTGAACTGGTGTAGAGGGTATGGTTTTTAGAGACAACACCTAGATCCGACCTCAATCGGGATTAGCTAATACCCGATTTTCCAACACCGATCATTTCTAAACCATGTTCCATACTTCAAATCGAGTATAACGGTCGATGTATATATATATATACTATATATATATATATATATATATATATATATATATATAAAAGAGTTCAAATAAAAAACAATTGTTTTGTGAGAAAGGTGAGAAAAGTTTTAAAATAAAACAAACCATCTAAATATGACACTATACCCACATTATATCATGTAAATAAGAAACAATACAATTATTTAGAAACTAACAATCTCAACCACTTGATTATAGATCCAAGGGCCTAGATCTATTCTTATTCTTATCATAAAAATATTATTTTTTACATTAGCCCTACATATATATATGATGAGTATCATTACAGAACTATTAAATTATTTAAGAACTTGAATGAACCCTTAAAAACTAACGTTTATTATAAAAAATTTTGTATGTTAATGTTATTTGAATGTAGTTTTATCATTTTTTTATATCTATATGTACGATTAAAATTTTGAAAATTAGTTTTTATACATATCTATGTTTTGTTTTACACCTATGTAAAATTGTTAGTACATAAATTTTACACATATGTAAACTTGTGATTAATATATGTAATCAAAATTTTTTATATAAAATATAATAAAATTAATCTTAAATAATGTTAACATCTAAAAAAAATTAAAAAATGTTTTATTGTTTAGAGTTTCTAATTAAATAATGTTAACATGTAAAAAAAATTAAAAAAATATTTTGTTGTTGAGAATTTTTAAGGGTTCTTAACTTTAGAGCATTCTCATCCTATTCTCTATAAATATGTGAGGGAAGTTTGTAAATTATAGGGTGGAGGGTGATGAGTGGTTGTGAGTGTAAATTATAGGGTGGAGAGAGAAATGTAGTGATTTTTTGTAAATTTGGGGAAACATTGTTTTCCCTATTTATTTTTTAATATATGTTGGATTGGTTGTGAGTAGAGGAAAGAGAAAACTGTAATGATAAATGTATAAAAAATATTATTTAATTAAGCATGAGAGAGAAATGTAGTGTTTTTTAGTGTAATTATAGGGATAAAGATGGGGAACGGATCGAGAATGCTCATATGTATATATATATAAATAAATGCACACATTAAATTCTAAAGCTCTCTCTCAGCCGCCAGATCAAATCTTATTCCAATTCCACCTATGAATTCTCTTCCCTCTGAAACCCTACCACCACCACCACCACCGTCGTCCGATTCCACCTCCGACACCACCACCACCCGTCGACGCCGTAGCCGTTGGGACCCACCACCACCAGACGCCGATACCGCCGATCCAAACACCGTCAAGAAACGTAAATCCCGTTGGGCCGACGACGACCCGAAACCCGTATTCCAATTACCCGATTTCATGAAAGACTTCACCGACATAGACCCAGAAATCCAAACCCTTAACGCCAGGCTGATGGAAATCAGTAGAATCCTACAGTCGGGTCAACCGTTAGGCGACCGACCCGAATGCACCCGGTCACCTTCACCAGACCCGGTTTATGATAACTTAGGCACTAGGGTTAACACTAGAGAGTTTAGAGCCCGTGAGCGTCTTAATAACGAGAGGCAACAGATTATTTCACTAATTATAAAACGAAACCCCGCGTTTAAACCGCCCGCGGATTATCGCCCGCCTAAGCTTCAGAAGAAGCTGTAATATCCCGATGAAGGAGTACCCGGGTTATAATTTTATAGGATTAATAATCGAGGCCGAGGGGAAACACGCAGAAACGAATGGAGAAGGAGACGGGTGCGAAGATTGTGATTCGGGGGAAGGGTTCGGTTAAGGAAGGGCGCTTTGGGTTCGGGCAGAAACGGGATACGAAATACGACCCGTCGGAGAACGAGGATTTACATGTTTTGGTTGAGGCGGATACGCAGGACGGGTTGGATGCTGCGGCTGGGATGGTGGAGAAGCTGTTGCATCCGGTGGACGAAGGCTTGAATGAGCATAAACGACAGCAGCTTCGGGAGCTTGCAGCGTTGAATGGGACGATTCGGGATGATGAGTTTTGTAGATTGTGTGGGGAGCCCGGGCATCGCCAGTTTGCGTGCCCGTCGAGGGTTTCGACGTTTAAAAGCGAGGTTTTGTGTAAGATTTGTGGGGATGGTGGACACCCGACGATTGATTGTCCGGTTAAAGGGTCTGCGGGGAAGAAGATGGATGATGAGTATCAGAGTTTCTTGGCGGAGCTCGGTGGGACGCTTCCGGAAGGTGTTAATAAGCAAAGTGCGCCGTTGGCGATAACTGGTAATGGTAATAATACTGGTGTGTCTGCGCATCCCGGTCTTGGAAGTAATGTAGCGAAAATTACGGGTTTTGGTGTTGGGATTGGTAAAGAGATTGATGATACGAATTTGTATATCGGGTACCTTCCGCCGACGTTTGAAGATGATGTGTTGATTAGATTGTTTTCTCCGTTTGGTGAGATAGTAATGGCGAAGGTGATTAAAGATAAGATCACGGGGGTGAGTAAAGGTTACGGCTTTGTGAAGTATTCTGATGTGTCGCAGGCGAACCAAGCGATTGCTAGCATGAACGGTTAATCGGTTAGATGGGAGAATGATTGCGGTTAGGGTTGCGGGAAAGTTACCGCAGCCGGTAGTTCCACCTGGTCCTCCTCCGGCTGTTCCTGCAAATGTTTCAACTTATGGTGGTGCGTCAGGTTCGGGTGGATATCCAGCTCAGCAGATGACGTCTGGTGGGCCCGTTGGGAGTTATAGTACATCGGTTCCTTGGGGCCCGCAACCGCCACCAGCCGGCTTTCTTATGGTTCTTATGCCCCACCGCCTCCGCCTGGATCGAGCGTGTATTCAAGTTTTCAAACTCAGCATGTACCGTCTTATGGTGTTCAGTATCAACCACAGACGAGTGGATTGCATTCGCAGAATAGCGTTTCGGAGCAATCGGCTTCTAGTAATGTTTACGGGAATTCTATGGTTGGGACAGCACCGAATGGTCAAAGCGCGTATCCTTCGGTTTCGATGAGTTACTCTTCTTATTATAGTGTGCCGCCCGCCTCCACCCGCCTGCGACTGAGCAGCCGAGTTTTGCAAGGGCGCCATGGTCTTCAAATCCGCCTGCGACTGAGCAGACAAGTTTTGCGAGGGCGCCATGGTCTTCAAATCTGCCTCCGACGGATCAGCAAACTCAACAAGCTCAACAAACTGCTTATGGTGCAGAGTCGGAGTATGAGAAGTTTCTGGCTGAGATGAAATGAGGCGGTTCGATGTTGGTGACTTGGTTCTAACACATGCTTTGACTGTAAGTATGCATCGTGCTTTTTACCTTTCCTGTTTGTTTACATGGTTCGGTTAGTGTGTAAGTTTGAGTTAGGTTCTTTGGTAGTAAGCGCCGGGGGGGGGGGGGGGGGGGGGGGTGAGTGGGGCTGGTGATCTTGTGGATTTATCTAAATATGCAGGTCATCGGCTCGGGTGGGATTTCCCATGGATCCGAAGTGTTTCAGAACTGTGTTCTGTATGCATGGTTAGCTCTGTTTTTGGGCTTCTCATGAACTTAAAAAATATAGCGCATGATATAATGATAGATCATTTTAGACGGTAATTTGTGGTAGATGTTTGAGGGCAAGATTCTAATTACCGAGATTATCAAAAATGGATGGGTTTATGTATTTTTGTTTTGTACCATTCGTTAATATGTATAGTAGAAACGTAGAGTTGCATTTGACCTATTAGATTTGGTAGTCATTAATGATTATTGTCTCCTCATCGCAATGCAGTACATGAAAGATACTTAGTCAGGTTAGGTTTTGTTGCGGGTGGGTCATCTCTTGCTTATTAGTTTAAGTGCGGGATTGTGTTTG
>NW_027502838.1:0-10705 GCF_021521415.1 Bidens hawaiensis
AAATGATTTTTGGTTCACGAGTTGGTTTAAAAAAGTAGTAATTTACCACTAAACTTTGATATAGAAAATAACAAAGAAAATTTATGCTTTATGAATTTTATAACAACTTTTTATTTTCAAATTGCGTAATATGTAACTTTTTACCGTACAATATATTTTTAAATATGTGATACATTTTTTTGTGTTTCACATTATGTTATTATTTAAAAAAATTACTTATTCTAACTCGTGTGCTACATGGGTAACTAACCTAGTATAAAAATAAAAAGTAGTTTCCAAATCCTAAATTAATCAATCTCAACATAAACTAATACTGTAATAAACACATAAATTTGGTCTCCAAAATGAAATCCAAAAAGATGCTGAAATTAAAAGTGGGCCACAAGGCCCATAACCCTAAACACCAGGCCCATAACCGTCGGCAATCGTTTTCAATACGTCGTCGTATCCACAACACGCATACTCTCCATAAATACTCGTTACATTCCTTCATTAATTCACCACCACTTTCATTCTTTATAACTGACCACTAAAAATGGCTCTTGTCTCCACCGTATTTTTCATCATCTTCTCGGCATTCGCCGTCGCCGACGCTAGAATTCCCGGCAACTTTGCTGGTGGCGCGTGGGAAGGTGCTCATGCCACGTTTTATGGTGGAAGTGATGCTTCTGGTACCATGGATATGTGTTACATACTTACATTTATATTAATATGTAAGTAAAAATATTTATACGCATTATAAGTCTATAACTATTAGTGTTTTGTAAATTGTAAAAGAACAAATATTTGTTATTATTAAAGTTATAAAGACTGTTCAAAAAATTGTTTTATCATTTTTAATATTTTGACCGGCTTGGTTAACCCGGGCAGTTTTAAAACAAACCGAACCGTTTCACTCCTAGCACTGACCAGTTTGTCGATTTAGTTCGGTTTAGAAAATTTGTACGGTTTCAACGACATTTTAACACACTAGTAGGAATGTAAACCCGAGCAAAGCTTGAGCTCAGCTCACTTAATCACGGGAGCTCAAGCTTAGCTAGTGAATAGCTTTTATCAAGCTCAAATCCGGCTCATCTCGTTTCTTATCATTTGATTGATTTAAATACATTTTTATCTACTTTTTATATATTTTTAATAAAAAGAATTTAAAATAACAACATACTCCGTATATTTTTAGCAATTTTTGTAATAATTTTACTAATAAATAATTATATAAAATATATATTAAAAAAGAATATAGATAATAGACGTATTTAGGCTAGCTTGCTGGTCCCAGCCCAAACTCGATAAGTGAAGCTTCAATCCAGCCACAGTTATTATTATTATTATTATTATTATTAAAGCTCACATTTAGGCTCGAGTTTGGGTTCAAGCTTGTTTAAACTCGAATCGATTCAATTCTAAATGAGCCAATCACAAGTAGCTCGGTGTTACTCGTTAACACTAGTAACGTCTAGTTCATTGTCTACTTATTTTTATAATGTTATTTAATTTAATTTTTGCATATTACACAGGTGGTGCTTGTGGTTAAGGTAACCTCTACAGCCAAGGCTACGGTGTCAACACTGCGGCACTCAGTACCGCATTATTCAACAACGGGCTTAGCTGCGGCGCGTGTTTTGAAATTAAGTGCGCTGACGACCCGTGATGGTGTCATCCGGGTAGCCCGTCAATTATCGTCACAGCCACTAACTTCTGCCCGCCGAATTACGCTCTCCCGAGTGATAATGGCGGGTGGTGCAACCCGCCTCGAACCCACTTTGATTTGGCTATGCCTATGTTTCTCAAGATTGCGGAGTACCGTGCCGGAATTGTTCCAGTTTCCTACCGTAGGTATGTGCCTTAAGGGATTTGAATGAGCCGAGCTGAACAGAGCTTAGCTAGGCTTATCTAAACTATGAGAGTTCGGGTTCGAGATTGACTCGGGCTAAAGGTCGATGGTTTTGGCTTCACTCTCGTTTATTATTTATTTGCACATATTTCATATTTATGATTTTTTTATAAATTTTATAAAATGATTTATCGTTATTTAGTTTTTTTTTATCACATTTTTGTATAAAATAATCATTATTAATTAATACACTAAATAAACTTAAATAAATAGTAGAGCACGTTTAGGCTCACAAGCCTAGCTGTACTCGATAATAAAGCTTAGACCCGTTTATTAAACACATTTATTTTTAGATTTGAAATTATTTATACTCTGCTCAATTAATGTTTTTAGTGAGCCAATCTAAAGTAGTTTATAGACGGCTTGTCTCATTTACCCTCGTTTTACTGAATTTTCGGGATTGAAACCCGGTTATCCTAATTATTTATTTGTCAGAATTTTCTGGTTTACCCTTTAAACTAATCTTCATTAGAAAACATGACGCTATTGTTATTATCATTTGCAACAAACTAACGCTTGTATTTGAACTTATCAGTATTATTATCCGTGTATTTTACAAACAATAATATTTTAAAAATTGGTGTTAAATGAATGCAATAAAGTTTAATATGTACGGTGTCGTTTGGTAGACATTGCATTGCATGTGCAATGCTAACCACGTGATCTTTCTTAAGGTTTAGGCCCCATTATAAAACTACCGTAGATCCTAGCGCGTGATTTGTGGCAGCATGTCTACCGTTAGATTAAACTTAATAGATGAAATAACCACCGTTGGATTCACCAGTCTGGTAGGGCCCACGGTCTTCATCGTTGTCTCAAGATTATCGTACTGCATCCCTACGTTGAATAAACTGTCCCATGTAACATGCTAACATGCCCACGTTACAATTTTTTTTAATTAGATACGATAGTTATTTATTTTATTAGTTTTAATATTTTATAATAAAAAAAATGTATTTATTTCAATGCAGGGTGCCATGTAGAAAATCAGGCGGGATTAGGGTCACAATCAACGGTTTCCGTTACTTCAACTTGGTGTTGATCAGTAATGTTCCGGGTGCAGGTGATGATATTCAAAAAGTGTGGATCAAAGGCACGAAAACTAATTGGATGAGCCTGAGTCGTAACTGGGGGCAAAACTGGCAATCTAATGCAGTTCTCATAGGTCAATCACTGTCTTTTAGAGTCACAGCCAATGACAGACGCACCTCAACCTCATGGAACATTGCACCTGCAAACTGGCAATTCGGTCAGACCTTTTCCGGAAAGAATTTCCGGGTATGAGAGACCGAATTTCCTATTTTACCCTTTTAGGAAACTTATTTTAGTTTTGTTGTTTGTTTAGTGAGGTTTGATTTTATTAGGGGTGGTGTAAGTTAATATGTGGAAAGATGGAGGGGTAGAATGGTCACGTTTGGAAACTTTTTCAAATTTCCGGACATTTAGGTTTTGTGTTTAGATTTGGGCTGAGGCGGCAGCATAAAAGAAGGTGTAGCCCGCAGCAAATGCTGCTAAAGGTTTTAGTCAAAAAGTGGTGTTTAAGATTTTTATTTAACTTTTGTATTTTGGGCTTATGGAGTGAAGTGTATCTAGGGTTTGTGTTGGTGTGTTACTACTAATTTACATCTTGTAAGTTAGGGAAAGAGCTGCTTAATTATATTTGGTTTGTATTCATTGATGGATTTATGATTTTTCATATGTGTTATTTGAACTGCTTAATTATATTTGTTTGAACTAATTTCGTGATTCTTTTATGGAATCCATCGGCCAAACTCCAAAGCGATCGAATGTGCAATTATCAAGTTAATTTTTGTATTTTCTTTTTGGCATGTCTCACGGTATTATATTAACTCGTTTTTCCTTATTCTTTTCCTAGTTTATTTGAAATTACTCCATTGACCTAACAGACTTAGGAATAAAACGAAGAGGACACGGTTTCGTGATAAATAAGTCAAAAACCATTATTTAAAGTGACATGTTGTGATAGACCTGTATACGTAGTGCATGATGTATATGCGTATCATGTTATTTATTTCTTTTGAGCGAAGTGACACTGACGCATGTGGCATGTTAGGGTTATTAAAGTGCAATAGATATATATCTTATACTATTATCGTATTCAAATAACAATAAAAAGATAACATCTTCTGTTAGTTATATAATCTAAAAAAAGATCCAATTACAATAAAAAGATATGTAAGTAGACAACAAGTTGCGTCATAACCCTTTTTGAATGTTTATATAATCTGAAAAGATAACATCCTCTGTTAGTTATATAATCTAAAAAGAAATTACGACTTATATAATACAAGAGGAACATAATAAAGTGCTTTTTATTGTTAAAGTACACAAATGAAAAGGGGGTGGAATATAGTTGAAAATTTGAATTTAATTCTTTTTCTTGTTAAAAAGGATGTAAATTGTGGCGCCATGAAAAAAAGGGAGGGGAACTAGTTTAATTTTATAAGTTAAAGTAAACCACAAGATGTTATGTTATGCGTTTTTGAAATAAAGTGTAAGCATGAGGAAAATTGTAGACAAGTAGCCCCATGTGGGGAACGAAATCATATCCATCGTGGAAATCTTCCAAAAGAAATGTACAATAATTTCTCAAAACACATCTCAATAAATTTTAACCATGTTTTCAAAAGGTTGAAATTCGCGATTCTAAACGCAATTTTATACGTAAAAGATAAGCTAAATTTATCTAGTGATTGAGAATTTGAGATGATAGTTCAATCAAACTAACTAACATTATATGAAGACTTTTTTAGATAAATCGTATGTCTGTAGCAGTGGCGAGATTAAATGTGAATCATTTCGTACTTTTAATATATATGTATAATGAAAAAAAGTGTGACAAACCCTTATTATAGATTCACTCAAAACCCCTATAAAATCATAAAACTCAACATGTAACATTAAAAGGTTAGTGCAACGGTTGTATTAAAAGCCTAGCATATAGCAAGTATGATACAGTCGAATAACATAGAATTACTTACATGATTTGAAGTTTGCGATGATAATGCGTGTGAATAGTCTAGTACACTAGTAAAATTGCTCGAGTGATAGCTTGCCATTTGTGGATCACCGTTGAAGGTTTCTCAAGCAACAATGTTTGTTTTCCAAAATAATCCACCAAAAGAGAAACAGATAAAGATTCACGTGCATTACCCGACCTGAAAATGTGTTGATTAGATTTTTCTGTAGCTCCTACACACGAATAAGAGAATATGTGACATAGAGTCGCATATCATATACATGGGCAGACAAAAAGATCGTCTATATACAACACACAAGTATGAAGTTGATAACCGAATATGATTGATGCAATAGTTATTTAGATTTCGTATTTGTATATTATTACTAGACGAAAACGTGATACATCATCAAAAGTATTCAAGTTAACAAAGTATTCTAAATATCTTATAGTTATATCTATGAATTTCTTCTAAAAATATATAAATATATGATACATCTAGATACTACAATTTAGTTATTTTCTGATTGATAACTTTTGAATCTTTACTTCCTTAAAAGAAACCCCAAAAATGAAAGAAACAATTACAAGTAACAAGAGATGTTGGGGATACCCTACGTACCCTTCCCTTTGTCCTTAATTTAACAAACACCATCCGGGTCTCTTGGGGTCAATTGCTTTTTACACCACTAAAAACCAAAAAGAGTGTTCATAGTTGCTCATTGTCATTCCAAAAATCAACTAGTTGCACATAGGTGCAATTGACTTTTACCCGTTCCTCCTTTGTACAAGGTACAATTTTTGACAACCCGATTATGACACAAGATAATTAGATTTGGGTAGCCATATCTAGCTATTTAATAACCAAGTCGTGTTTGGGTTGAGCTTTTTAGTTAAACCGGTAAGGTTAGGGTTGACTTAAAAAACTTATTTAACTAAATAGGTTATCCACTAATCCATTTTTTTAAATCCAATCCATCCAATTTGTAAGAATAATATATATAATAATATATATTTATATATGGTCATTATAATCATTTATATTATAATAAATCAAAATATTAAATATACCTTATTATATATTAGTTTGGTAATTGTTGATGGGCTATATTACCTATAATTAACTAATAAAGGGTTTCCCCTTGGGTGTATATAAAGAGAGATAAATATTAACATCGTAAACTAATCACACACACATAACAATTTTGTGTGCCTCCTCTCTCATAAAACCGGGTTCCTCTCAAGAATCCTAACACCATCCTTAACTATACATCCTAAAGGGGAACTCGACCAAGATGACAAACATGTCGACTATCTCATACTCTGCTGCGATTACTATTCTCCATGCTGGAACAGGTTTATAGGTTTAATATTTATCATGTTTTATATTACTTACATGAAGAACTGATCAACATGTGACATCAGAGTGATGTTGATTAATCGGTTCTTCATGATTTCCCTAAATCTGGAATTAAATCAGAAAATATGGACTAAAACTTGATAAACCCTAATTTTTTCGGTTTCTTTTTCATATCCTATTACGAAAACAATTTATGAAACTGTTTAAAATCGCTAAACATATTTAATAAACCCTAATATTTTCGAAATCTGTTAAAATCATGTTTAAAGATTTCGATTCCAGTTTTTGTATATGTTTAACTAGTTTTTATCCCCCGTATTATGGGGGTTGTGTTTCTTTTTCGTGTCTAATATTCATATTTTTTTTGCATTTTAATTTTATATATTATAAAAAAGTTAATAATATACTTAAGGTTTGATGATGAAATATTTTCACAGATAAATGACATGTTATAATCCGCTTAAAAGATATGGGTTTGGTGAGACCCGTGACTCGCTTATTTTTTTTACTATAAAATTGTTTCTTATTATAAATAATATATTTTTCTTAAAAAATTGGATATTAATATTTAGTATATCCCTACTTTATAAGATTTGCATATCAAATACTTGGTGAGATTTATTTTTAAAACAGTGAGATGTTTTAACTCGTTTAAGGTTATCTAGGTATGGTGAGACCCATACCGTGAATTCGGGTCAAATGCACTTGAAGTCTTCATTTACAAATAAAACAATATGGTGGTTTGAATAAATGTAAGAAATAATCATATAGCTTTTAAATGTTTCATTTATTTATGGGGGTTGTTTTATAGTATTTGTTTCCAATATTTATTTATGTTTTGAATTTTTATTTTTTTTATTGTATGAAAGTTAATAATATATTTATGGTTTGATGATAAATTGTTTCACAAATAAATGAGATGTTATAATCCGGTTTAAAAGCTATATGGTTTGATGAGACCCAAGACCCGTTTAGTTTTTTTTACTATAAAACTGGTTTTTTAATTATAAACTAAGTAGTTAATGCGGAAAAATATCGGATATCGGTCAACAACCTATATCTGAGATATCTGTTATCGCAGTGAGATATCGGTGGGATATCAGTAATTTTAATATCATATAATATATATATATATAGCAATTTAACAATAACAATTCCGTATAGTCTCCTACCATTAACAAATTAATCTTTTGCAAATTACAAAGCACTAACAATCATAGCAAGTAAGAATTGATTAAGACTTAAAACACTAACATTGAACACTAAAAGTTTATAATTAAGACTTAAAACACAGATATCGGGAATATCTGTGATATATCGGTCAAATATTAGTTCAATATCGGTCAATATTTTTGATATTATCGGTACCGATATTCTGATTTATATATCGCCAAGGGACCGATAACCGATATATCAGTGATATATCAATGATATATCGGCGATATCGACTGCTAGATTATTAATAATATATTTCTTTTTTAAATAAATAATACATTAATTTTTAGTATATCCCTACTTTATAGGATTTTTATATCAAATATTTGGTGGGATTAGTTTTTAATTTAGTGAGATGTTATAACCCGTTTAAGAAATATATGGGTTTGATTAGACCCATACCCATGAATTCGGGTCAAATGCATGAGAAGCCTCCATTTAAAAATCAAGGAAATCTGGTGACTCCAAAAAAAGGGGGAGCGACCACATCACGACACGTAGGATTTTATTGTTTTCGTTTATATATATTATAGATAATTAAAATTTTCAACGATGTTCTTCGTGTTCATTATAATTTTTTTGAAAATTATAACATATTTTGGTTCAAATCTGGATTAAAATATGTTAAAGTTAATTTAGGGATATAATTTTTCAAATCTTGAATTAATTAAAAGTTTTGGTATTTTTTTAAAAGATTTGAATCTCATTAAAATAGGAAATAGATATAATTGTTAACCCTTAAAAGATTTGAACCAAATCTTATTATTATCCTTTTAGTTTTCGAAATCTGTTTAGGGATCAACTAGTTTACGGAATTATTTGTATGGGTTTTTTTTGTGTTTTCAGTTTAATTAGGATAATATTAAATTTTGGATTTTAGAGTTCTCGGATTTTAAATTATATCGTCTTATACGGGTATTTTTGGAATGGTTTTCCAATCTTCTTCCCGCAAACACGCTAATTTTCTAAAAACTCATTACTTTACCCAAAATCCCATAATACTCGAAAACATATTAACCAAGAACCCATGTCATCCGAAAACTATAATTTACCCGAAAACGTTATTTCTCGAAATCCTTAATTTTACCCAGAAAGTTGTTACTATTAACTCATTAAAATATTTTGTAGATACTTAAATATTATAAAATTTTACAAAATATAAAGGCTTAACTTGAATGAACTTTTGATGTATCATTTCTGCCAAAAGGTGATGAGTTACATTTACCATATCATTCAAGTCTAACCGAAAGCTTTTGTTAGTTTTTGCCTAACATAATATAAATGTCTCACTTCTTTCCAAAGGTGATGTGTTACATTTTTATTCAGCAAAACTAGCATGTGCATAATTAAAATAATTATCTCACTTCTGTCCAAAGGTGATGTGTTACAATTATTTTGCACACATACTTAAATAAAATTTAATTATGCCCAAAGGTGATTTATTTTTTGTTTAAGTAGAACTTTTAAATATAGTCTATTAGTTTGATGTTAATAATAGACATATCACATCTCCAATAAAATATAATGATCCTCACATTAATGATCCTTCATTAATCCAATGATCATAAATTTTAATATATATTATCTTAATATCCCATAACATTACTCACTATAATTTTCTTCTATAAATAGCTATCTCATCCAAATCATCCACTCTAATCTTAAACACAATTGAATTTTGTCTCATAAAGAGTTTTAATTACATTTAGCTCTTCTCAATTTTAATTATCCATTAAGACATGATATGACTATCCTACTGCTCTTTCTAATAACAATTATTCCATTGAAAACTAGAGCCTAACAAATGGAATTAGTCAATCATAATGTCTATTACGATAATGATAATCAAGAACTTATATAAATAAATGCTATCACTAGAGTTATTCTGGATTTAGTTTTTTCTAAAACTAGTCAAAATAATTCCCAAGATTCATGCACTTCTTAAAAATTCTAACTATAAGGTTAATGGTATTATTGAATACATCATAATGTACAATCATGACCCATAAATTAAGGGCTTACACATGATATTAAGTACAATATTCTAGTACATTGCATACTCAAATTTTTAATAGTATAATTTGGTGCCTTAGGAATCAACTATAACACTCAGAAGTACCAAAGGAAAATGAGTGTGTTGATTAGCAACATATGTACAAGAAAAGAAACGTCTGGTACTGGAAATAAGATGTTATTCAACTCACTACTACTAAAACCAAAAGGATGATAATTCTAAGGTTCATAGACAAAATACAAGTATTATTTCCAGCTCTAAGTTCTCTAAGGAGAAGTCTCATTGCAAAAATATGTCATTAGATTAGGCATAAGCATTACAAGATTATCCATAATTCAAAAGAACAACTAGCTAAAATTGATAGTTATATATTAATGATATTTAAGTCTGCTAACCTAATATTCCCATTAACACATGATTGGTTGAGTCTAGTTCTATATGTTTACCCGAAATAAACAAATAACTAACATGAGTGTTAGTGACAAATTTAAATGTTAAGGTTATTAGAACCATGATTAACTGTCTTCTAATTACGCTTTATGATACCTTAAATATTTTGGAGATTAATCTGAATTTAGTATCAATACTTAAGCTACATTATGACAGTTATGAGGTTTGCATAGCCAACATAAAGTCACTCTTACCTTAAACTCTCATATTATTTGTTATCAATATCCGGATTGAAACATTTATAAAATAGAACAGGATGATACTATGTACTTCATAACTTTTGTTATCATGTAAATAAAAATTTAACAAAAGACAAATGAGACCAATAAAATTCATCCATTAAAACCAAATTTCATGAGAAATCATAACATGGTTGATGAGGGTGATTTTTCATAATCTCATTCTTAGTGATTTTAATCATGTGTTGATGCCCTAAACATTTCTTGGCTTAAGTAATAAGTATGGGTCCACCATAAGTTATATTTTACTGACATTCTTGGAACTTATTCAAACGGAATATTCAGACATAATTCTTTTATCATTTAAAAAGCTATTTACTTGTATCTAATCTGACTTCTATAGTCCATGGTTTTAAAGAGATCCATTCATATATACATAATACGATTTCTTCTAACTATGTCCTAAGTTTATTATGACTTCTGGACGTTAATGAAAACAAATCAAGTCTAACAAATATATGAGAAATTCCCACATCACGTACATCATTGAAACTCCTTATGTAGTTTTCTAGAGATATTAAAGATTAGTAGGAGCCTTAAGTGTCTCAGTCATAAC
>NW_027502839.1:0-34522 GCF_021521415.1 Bidens hawaiensis
AGGTAATGGAAAATGGTCTTTTGAAGTAGCCGCATTTAACTTCCTATAATCAATGCACACTCGCCACCCGGTAACCGGTTAGGTGGCGATTTGTTCACCACTTTCATCTTTAATTACCTGGATGCCGGCTTTCTTTGGAACTACCTGTGTTGGACTTACCCATGCACTGTCTGAAATGGGATAGGCATTATCTCCATGTTTACAGACTCTATAATGCATTTGTGGCAAAGAATCTGATTCTTACAAGTGGGTTGCAAGAAGACTTAGTACAAATTGATGCTGATGATCTTGAAGAAATGGATATTAAATGACAGGCTGCCATGTTGGCTGTCAGAAGAAAGAGGCTATACAATAGGACTGAGAGATGAACCTTCTCAGGACCTAAAGAAAGAATTGGATTTGACAAGTCAAAAGATATTTGCTATAATTGCCAAAAGCCAGGACACTTTGCAAGAGAGCGTAATTAACCTAAGCAGTTGGAAACCAAATGAATTAGAATCAATTTTACCAGCACCAACATCAGATTATCAAGGGGTTCAACAGAGAAATCAGCCCATGAACCATAATCCCTATCAACATTAAAACAGGCCCCAACAACAACAGCCCCAACCTCAGCAAAGAAACAATCAATTGCAGATACAGGGGAATCAGAACAGGGGAATTACTAATGCTGTAAACCAGATCGGGGATCAGGGGAATGTAGCTGTAACAATGGTGCCACAGATGGTAATTTTGATTGGAGCAATCATGCTACAGAAATTGAAAAGGCTAATGTGGCAATACATGTCTAAAGTTCATGAGAAATGAGAATCTTCAAACTCACAAGTACATATTGAACCCTCTATTTCTGAACTTCTTTTAATAATTGATGATCTCAGCAAGGAGGTTGAAAAATGGAAACTGAGTGTGGAAGAAAGGAAGCATGCTGAATATCAATGAAGCCAGTGAAGCTACTTATGACAATCAGATTAAAAGTTTGAAGGAGAATTGTGTGCAAGCCTATATGACTCAATCAAAGATAAATGTTGAAATTGAGGGGCTGAAGAAAATGTACACTGAAGAGAAACTCAAGAACTCATAAATGTTTGATTCAAATGGATTTCTTAAAGAATCTTGTGTCAACAGGAAGATAGTGCGATATTTGGAAAAGATAAGTCCTGAAGAGAAATATAAAAAGGTTCCACCACCATTTTGTGACAAGTATCCACTTAACGTTGACAAAGAGCAAAGAGAGGAGTACTTGAAGAAATTCAAGAGTGTCTTTTGAAGATAAGAATGAGTTTGTAAAGATGTTTGAAGATGTGATTGTTGACAAAAACTATGAGTTTGTGATGAAGGAAAGTGCTGCTCCGAAAAAGAAAGAAATGAAACATGCTGAATCAAAGAAGAAATGGAGTGAGTATTCAAGTAAAGGAAGCACTTGCAGTTGCAGAAGTGATAAGTCAACTGAAAACAAGAAAAACAAGAGACTGCAAAGAAGAAAGTTGAAAAACAAATACCAATGGTTCCCAAGGTAAATCAGAAAATGAAAAAACATTAAGAACAAATGAGAAGGGAACACAAAGTATTTGGTGTATGTGAGAGATCTCCATCCAGGAACAAGAGTGATCAATCAGGGAAGCCACTCAAATGATAAGTTCTATGCACCAATATATCCTGTATTCTCCAATCATGAGCTTTTTGATATAGGAGAGGTTGAAGATGTGCCAAGGAGAAGGTTTGTGAATGAAGAAAAAGGAAGTTCATCAAACACCTCTACAAAACTAAAGATGATCAAGTTTGTAAAGGATACGTATCCACAAAAGCTTGAACTGAACAAGCCAGTCAAAATGAAATTTTAGTGGATCCTTGTATGCAAAAACCTCTTTAGATTTTGAATTTCCAAGACCTAGTGACATAATTAAATACGAAGATCTTGGAAGTTTTGCTAAAGTATGGTGCAAGAAGCGTGATTCCTATGGACATCGCACTGATTCATGTTGGGTTGAAGATAAAAAGGAATATGAAATTCCTGATACTTTCTGTGGTCTAGACATGAAGGCATACAAACAGATGTATGAAAGATACTTGAATGGAGAAAAGAATTTATCAGATTATGAAAATCACAGACTCAAGTTAGAGAAGAGATTGAAGACAGGCTTGAAATTGAATAAAGGATCAAGTGAATCAGACAAGACTGTTAAGAGTAAGAGACCAAGCTTCAAACCAAAAGGTAAAGCAACACCTGGAATACTGAATGGAGATGAAAAATTTCTCTTGAAGCAAGGTTTTGAACCTAGAGGTTTTCAATGGAAAACAAAGAGAAAGTGGTAGAAATGAAGGAGACTGTGATTGAACAAATTGAAGTGAAGATGTTGAAGCTACTATTGAGTATGGATATGAATCTAATGATTCATGTGAATTAGTACATGAAGATTGTTGGGACTTATATTTTAGACCGACGCATCGAAATATTATTATTATGGGTGAAACATAATTAATATTTTTGGTCTCAACCAAGGGTGGATGGCTTGAAGACCAAGACATGCTAGACTAGTATAAATAGATGTATTTGTTAATTTGTCTAGTATGAGTGTATAGTGTATTGTGTGAGATCTAGGGTTTTATCTCTTAGAGAGAGCCGCCGCCTCCAGGATGAGCTCTCCTGGAGGTGGCTGATCTTTATCGTATGTATGTGTGTGTGCATGTATGAGTGCTCTGTATGACAATCTTTTGACTAATGAAATCATACTACCACTTCTTTATTTGTGTTTCGATTACATATATTTGTTCGTCCAGTCTATTGTTTATTGTAATCGATTCAGGCTCTCTCCCAAACACCACTCATCCATCCAAAACACCTTTCAATCGTTAATAACGCCCATTATTCATGCTTCCGCACCGGGGCTCGGGTATTGTCAGTTGGTATCGTTCAGACTAACCGCTGAATCTGATTCATCTCGCTCTTGAATCCACCATGGACATTAAACCGATGAAGTTTGTTGAAAATTTTTTTTAGGGTTTTGAAATTATTTGATGATTTGGGTAAAATTTATGTGGATTGATGTTTGGGTTGATGACTCGTTCGGAGATTCAACATCAATTTCATGTTTATTTGGTCATATCGGTCCAGATCTGATGTAACAGTGTTTTTAGCTCGTTTTGGGGCAAAACTGTTATTGAAGATGATTTTCAGATCTGTAACGGCTGTTGATAGATTAAAGATAGATGGTTGATATTGAGATGACTGGCATATTGCTACAATGATTAATTTCACTTGAAGAAGCTTGGTTCTTGATCTGAAAATTAGGGTTTTATGTGTTCATAATTGTTTCTGATATGAGTATGCTACTTGAACAGGAAAGGGAATATTGAAGAACATTGCTGCTGGTACAATCTGATATGTAGAAGTCAAGAATGAACAGGTACTAGGAGCAATCTAATCATTGTTTGTAGCAGCAGATGGAAAATGCAGAGCGAATATTCAAGCAGGTTCTGTATTGGAAAATCATTGATTGATGATGCAGAAGAACGGTCTGTTTTTCGAGCATCGATATATTTACCCGAAAGGTATCTTATCTATTGCTCGAGCATAATGGACAAGTCTGTCATGAAGTATTATGAGCACAAGGAAATGTTTCTGCTGTTCGAGCATCGATATGTTTACCCGAAAGGTATCTTATCTATTGCTCGAGCACAGTGGACAAGTCCTGAACTGTCATGAAGTATTACGAGCACAAGGAAATGTTTATGATGTTCGAGCGTCGACATGTTCACCCGAAAGGTATCTTATCTTATCTATTGCTCGAGCACAGTCGACAAGTCCTGAACTTTCATGAAATCTTTCGAGCACAACAGAATGATTCTGCTATTCGAGCATCGATATGTTTACTCGAAAGGTAGCTTATCGATTGCTAGAGCATGCAAAGTTGAGCACATCAAGTTTGGATTCGAGCACACGAACCCCGAGCACATCCTTGTTAACAATCTATCTTTTGGTGTCGCGCACACTTTGTTTTACTTGAGCAAACCCTCTTCGAGCACACTTTGGCTCCTGAGCATGCCCATGAAAAGAGAAGAAAAAACACAAGTATTTTCAAGCAAGGTCTCAAGCATGCTCGATGAAAGACAAAAAAAAAAACTAAGTATTTTCGAGCATGGTCTTGAGCATGCTCGATGACAGACAGAAAAAGACTAAGTATTTTCGAGCAAGGTATCGAGCATGGTCTCGAGCATGCTCGAGTAAAGACAGAAGCATGCTCGAGTAACGACAGAATAATACGTGTTTTCTCGAGCAAGGGCCTCGAGCAAGCCCTCGAGCATGCTCGAGCAAAAAAAAAAAAAACAAAACAAATTTGTATGCTCGTAAAGGGACTTTGACTTATGTGTGCTCGTGAATGAATTACACTTGAGATTTTTGGTGCCGTTAACCGTTTGACCAAGCCGATCTTTACGGAAGATATATACCAGGGGAATTTTGGTAAATTTTATCCAATCATCAACAAGCAAAAGGAAATCAGAGCCTTATCAATTTTTCACAGACTTCATCAAAGAGCTTTACAAGAACAAGTGTTGACCAAGCTTACGGATTTAATCACATATGAGTGTCAACCAACATAATGTTATGTTTATCTTTGTTTATTACAGAATCAACAATTTTGATAAGGATGGTCAAGGTTGTTTCACCCATGATTTGAAGACACAATTTTCAAAGACAATTGCAACGAAAATGGGGGAGTAAAAATTCTTGAATTTCATTGCAAATTGCTTGCTTCAAATCAAGTGAAAAGACTCAAGTTAAGGAAAAGTTAATCAAGATTAATAATCTAAGATTCTTTAGAGATGTTTCATTGTTTGTGAGTCTTCTGATTTCCTTGTACGGTTGAGAAGATAGAGTCATCACTAGTAACATGGTGAACGGATGATCAGTAGAGTTTAACCTCCTATGAAAATAGTCACTTGACAATCAAGAACGGGTTATGGTTGACTTGAATGCTATCTTGATTCAGGGAAAGGTTTGAAGATGACTTACAAGGGAAGAAACGGGTTTGAAGAATGGTAGATTAATTGATAATTGTAAGTCCCCCCGGGGCGTCGCCGATCGATACGAGATCCGCACGATGTCTAGGAGTGCGGAATCCTCCTAGACTCGTTTAATGGTGTAGAAGACGAAGAACACAGTTACACAAACATAAACACACGAACAAATACAAGAATGGGATAAACGAATCTGCAGATCCTTTCATATAATAATCAAACTCGTTACATACCAAGCACGAAAACAAATGACGGCCGACCCGAGGTGAGCTCTACCTCGGGCCGTCCCACACGACTCTGCCTCTCTGTTTCTCTCTAGCTACTTGAACTAAACACACAATACTCTAATTTTCTGGATACCAAACCTAAACAAGACACACACATATATATAAACAACTTCACAGGCTTGGGCCTGTAGGCGAAGTTGTTATAACTTCGCCTAATGCGAAGTTGTTCTAACTTCCCCTATGGCAGAAGTTGATAGGCGAAGTTATGGCGAAGTTGTTCTAACTTTGCCCTTCGTTTCCGCTGATCAGAATTGCATAGCGATGGTCACAAAATGCACCAACAGACACCCCTTTGGCCGTTGCTCTCAATTCTAACAAACACAAAAGATCATCTGTTACAAAACATGCACCAACAGACTCCCTCTTAACTGATGATCTTCTGTTTGCTCTTCAACCAACCGTGTCTGAAACTGTCTTGTAGCTTCACAAATCTACCAATCACCCAGCGTCTTCCATATCAGATCTCCCCTTCAGTGTAAGCTTCTCCGACTATATAGATTGAGGTCTTTGAAATGCATGCATCCCCGTGCCTAATTGATCATCTCAACCAATCACGTGAGTCCTTCTGACTTCACCAACACGTGAAGTTGGGCTCCCTCCACAACTTCACCAACACGTCGGCATACGATAAGGTTTAATCTTCAACTACTCAACATCAAGTGATCAATTTCATCACAAAACCACCTTGACAGAATCTAACACACATGACCATTAATTAATCCGAAGCATCTTCAATCACCAGGGATAACGATCAAGAACATAAACACTTTAATTCCCGATTAAATCCAACTTGTTCCAGAATTTTCACTTTAATAAATAAGCATCACGTTTCAGGATCCAATTCTCGAACGCCTTGAAAATAACATAAATAATATGCTCTGACCGCAATCCAGTAATGACGAAAACCTTCAGTTCAATTTGACTTTCTTCAGTTGGTCAACCTCGAACAACAACTATTTCATTGCCCACAAACACCCAAATATGTGTCAATATCCAGTTTCAATCAATATCCCATTCACAACCTCAACTCCATATCCAGAGTTGACACGTATTTGTTCACACGTAAGACCAAGAGATAAGAAATTTCACTCGTTGACGGAACAACATCTTCGGTCTCACAATAATCGTGTACACCTGACCATACAGACGAAAACTCCAAACACTTTTTTTTTTAACTTCGCCTAAAAGTCAACTTCGCCTGTCCATAACTTCGCCTGTCAACTTCGCCTGACTGATAACTTCGCCTAAACCCTAAAATTTAAGCGACAACTTCGCCTGAACCCCATAACTTTGCTTGTGGCGGCTGTTCGGCCAGAAACGCATCAGAAACGTGCCAGAAACACCAAAACGCAGATCTCGAACCATAGCATAAGAGCCTAAGGCTCTGATACCACTTGTAAGTCCCCCTGGGGCGTCGCCGATCGATACGAGATCCGCACGATGTCTAGGAGTGCGGAATCCTCCTAGACTCGTTTAATGGTGTAGAAGACGAAGAACACAGTTACACAAACATAAACACACGAACAAATACAAGAACGGGATAAACGAATCTGCAGATCCTTTCATATAATAATCAAACTCGTTACATACCAAGCACGAAAACAAATGACGGCCGACCCGAGGTGAGCTCTACCTCGGGCCGTCCCACACGACTCTGCCTCTCTGTTTCTCTCTAGCTACTTGAACTGAACACACAATACTCTAATTTTCTGGATACCAAACCTAAACAAGACACACATATATATATATAAACAACTTCACGGGCTTGGGCCTGTAGGCGAAGTTGTTATAACTTCGCCTATGGCGAAGTTGTTACAACTTCGCCTAAGGCGAAGTTATTCTAACTTCGTCCTTCGTTTCCGCTTATCAGAATTGCATAGCGACGGTCACAAAATGCACCAACAGACTCCCCTTTGGCCGTTGCTCTCAATTCTAACAAACACAAAAGATCATCTGTTACAAAACATGCACCAACAATAATCATATTGAGTTTATTTCTTTTTGTGATGACATTGCTACTTAAAGTTGATCTTTGAAGTTCAAAGCCTCGTTCATATGCCCATACAACTGTATCCAAAAGTGATATAAGAGAGATGATTTTAAATGAACAATGGGAGAAGCTTAACGTGAGGGGGAGAAGTTCAACGAAAAACGGTTTTTGAGGTGATCATGGAAGAAATTCGATGGCATCGGTCTAAGGGGGAGTTTGTTGGGACTTATATTTTAGACTGACGCATCGAATTATTATTATTATGGGTGAAAAATAATTAATATTTTTGGTCTCAACCAAGGGTGGATGGCTTGAAGACCAAGACATGCTAGACTAGTATAAATAGATGTATTTGTTAATTTGTCTAGTATGAGTGTATAGTGTATTGTGTGAGATCTAGGGTTTTAACTCTTAGAGAAAGCCGCCGCCTCCAGGATGAGTTCTCCTGGAGGTGGCTGATCTTTATTGTATGTATGTGTGTATGTATGAGTGCTATGTATGAAAATCTTTTGACTAATGAAATCATACTACCACTTCTTTATTTGTGTTTCAATTACATAGATTTGTTCATCCAGTCTATTGTTCATTGTAATCGATTCAGGCTCCCTCCCAAACACCACTCATCCGTCCAAAACACCTTTCAAGAGTGAAAATGATTCGATCCTAGCTCAATTCCGAGCTCCACCGTTAATAACGCCCATTATTCACGCTTCCGCACCGGGGCTCGGGTATTGCCAAAGACCTAGTTCCAACATTTTTTGAAGTCTCAATATTCTGATTTGCAAACTGATGAAGTTTGTAATTCAGAAAGAAACTGATCTTCTTGTATTTGTATGTGCAGGACCAGTCCTCAAATGGAAATGATATATGGTATATAGACAGTGGGTGTTCCAGGCACATGACTTGTGATAGAGAAGCACTTGTAAATTATGAATAGAAGCATGAAGGACCAGTTGCCTTTGGGAGTGATGAAAATGGAGGGAAAATTGTTGGAAGATGCACTCTTACAAATGGCAATGTATCCTTTGAGAATGTGCTGCATGTTGAAGAAATATAATATAATCTGCTCAGCATTTCTCAAGTGTATGATAAAGGATACAAAGTTGGTTTTGATGATGCACATTGTTTCATTTTGAAGCCTGAGTTTGTCATCCCACCTAAAATGATAATGATGATGGCACCTAGGAATGGAAACCTCTATGAACTTAGAATGAAGAATGCAATCTTTAGAGGTAGTTCCTGCTTTGTGTCCAAGGCTACTGAAAATGAAACAAAGATGTGGTATAGAAAGATGTATCATGTAAATCTCAAAAACATGAACAAGCTTGTGAAAGGGGTGCATGTTGTAGGTCTTCCTATAAAAGAGTTCAAGTTAGAAGAAAAATGCTCTTCTTATCTCAAGGGAAAACAACACAAATCCTCACATAAGAGCAAACTGATTAACTCAATTGATGAGGTGTTGAAACTACTTCACATTGATCTGTTTAGTCCTGTAAGTGTTCCAAGCATTGGAAAGAAGAGGTTTTGCCTGGTAATAACTGATGACTTTTCAAGGTTGACATGGGTTTTCTTCATGGAAAGCAAAGATGAGACTCCTGATTTGATTAAGAGTTATGTACTAAGAATGGAGAATCAACTTGAAAAGAGAGTGAAAGTGATTAGAAGTGACAATGGGACAGAGTTCAAGAATGGAATTATGGAAGAATTCTGCACTTCTAAAGGGATCTTTCAACAGTACAGTGCTCCTAGGACTCCTGAACAAAATGGTGTTGCAAAAAGAAGAAACAAAACATTAATTGAAGCTGCAAGAACCACTATAGCAGACGCCTTCTTACCAGTGACATTTTGGGTAGAAGCAATCAATATTGCATGCTATATGCAGAACAAGGTCCTTCTAAACAAGACTCATAACAAGACTCCATATGATATAATTTTCAAAACAAAACCTTATGTGAAGTTCTTGAAGCCATTTGGATGTAAATTTTCACTATTAAACACAAAGGACTATCTCAACAAATTCAATCCAAATCTTTGGAATGTTTCTTTGTGGGCTATTCATCTCAATCAAAGCCTTATAGAGTCTATTTCAAAGAGCACATGGTTGTCATTGAGTCCTCAAACATCATATTTAATGAAAATCACTTCAATGATGTGGAAGGACCAAAATGGCAGTTTGACTTAGAGAAAATGATTAAGTCATTCAAGAATTATACTAAAGGTATGGATGACAGCATGTGCAGAACAAGCATTGAAGAAAAATGGAAACAAAAGGAGATTGATTTGGACAAACTGTGGTCAACTGCTGCATCAGGAGAGAAAGAATTTAATTTTCAAAGAAATAACAGAAGACCAAATGAGATTGAGTCAAATGAACAAAAAACAACAGTTGAAATCTTAAATGATGGTTCAAGTGGAGTGGAGAGTGAACCCATGCAAAGTCAACCTGAAGAGACAGATAGAAATGAAGACAGGTTTCAGTCATTGTTTGACTCTTTGCAGATTGGAAACAATGAGGATTCCACATCAGGAAATGCCCTCAACCCTGAATCTCCTGAAAATGAAGAAGAACCTCAAAATGAAACTTCTAATGTAAACATGACAAATCCAGATGCAGAAGTAATAGCAGATCAAATTGTTCAGACTTCCTCTGTTGAAAGAAACCATCTTTCTAAAAACATCATTGCTGACCTGCATGAAAGAGTAACTAGAAGTTTATCTGAAAGAGCAAACATTTGTCTTTATGCTTGCTTTCTCTCCCAAGTTGAACCCAATAACATCAATCAAGCTTTGAAAGAGAACAGTTGGGTAGAAGCAATGCAGGAAGAGATAGCTCAATTCAGGGATCTACAGGTTTGGGACTTGGTTGACAAACCTAGAGGGAAATATGCAATAGGAACCAAATGGGTGTTCAGGAACAAAAAAGATGAAAGAGGGATAGTCATAAAGAACAAGGCAAGACTAATGGCTTTAGGGTAGAAGGAATTGACTTTGAAGAAGTCTTTGCCCCAGTGGCAAGACTGGAAGCCATTAGAATATTCTTAGTCTATGCAACGTCCATGAATATCAAAGGCTATCAACTGGATGTCAAGTCTGCCTTCTTGAATGGGAAAATAGATGAAGAAGTCTATGTCATTCAGCCTCCAGGATTTGAAGACCCAAATCATCAAAACAAGGTATACAAGTTGAGCAAAGCATTGTATGGACTACATTAAGCTCCTAGAGCTTGGTATGATGAGCTCTCAAATCATCTTCTTGATAATGGATTCTGCAGAGGAGCTATCGACAAGACTCTATTCTTTAAGAGAATTAAGAAGGACTTACTGCTTGTTCAAGTGTATGCTGATGGCATCATCTTTGGCTCCACCAATGAACTGATGTGAAAGGACTTTGAAAGGGTGATGAAGTCAAAGTACAAGATGAGCTCAATGGGAGAAATGAATTTCTTCCTTGGATTGTAAGTGCAGCAAAAGACAGATGGAATCTTCATCAATCAATCCAAGTATTTCCAAAAAATTCTGACCAAATTCAAGTGCCAAGACTACAAGACAGTGTCCACTCTAATGGACACACATGAGAAGATGGTACCTGATGAAAAGGGGGAGCCAGTAGACCAGCATTAATATTGGGCCAAGATAGGATCACTGATGTCTGACAGCATCAAGGCCAGATATTATGTTTGTTGTGTGTGTATGTGTAAGATTCCAAGCAAACCCCAAGGTCTCCCAAATGCTAGCAGTGAAAAAAATATTCAGATACTTGAAAGGAAAACCAGATTTGGGTATCTGGTATCCAAAGAACCCCTCATTTGACTTGATGGCCTAAACTGACAGTGACTATGATGGTCTGAACTTCTTACTCACTCCTATTTTTATTGATAATACTGTTGTCATGTTCATTGTGAAAATCCTGTTCATCATTCTAAAACCAAGCACATAGAAATTAGGCATCATTTCATTAGAGACTGTAGTGAAAAGGGCTTAATAGAAATGAAAATGGTAGATACAACTGACAATTTGGCTGATTTACTCACCAAACCATTAGACAAAACCAGGTTTCATTTTCTATTAAAGTACCTAGGAATGATCAATGCTGATGAAATCTGATTGATGATAGTGCTTGAAGTGAGATACTTGATTGATTATCTGTTTGTTACTCACTACTTTGAATGCATAATTGTGTGATATATGCTTAATTGACTATTTTATTGCATGAATTTTGTTTTCTGAACTGATTGTGTTTTGTGCTGATAATCAATTGTTTACTTGCATGATTGCTGTGATTAATCTACATGAGCTGCTTTGTGTTTGAAATCTTTTCTGAATCAATGCTTTGAAATGCATTTGTAATTATTTGATTCTTAGGTAGCATGATTTATATGCGCTTGAATGAATATGTCTTTGTTTGACTGAATCATGTTGTACTGCTTTGAGAAGTTTGTATGTTAAATGTTCTTTAAAGACAAGTTTGTCTTCAAAAACCAAATGCTAAATGATTTTTCAAATGTTAGTTTTTGAAACAATAAATGATTGTTGACTACGCAAACTATTTTTGGTGATCTTATTATGAGAAATGATAAGAATATTCAGTTCCAAGCTTTGTAGAAGCTTAAAAGTTTTTAAGATAGAGATTGTATCTAACCTTTTGAGAAATGATAGAAAATTGTCTAATCAAACTAAAACATGGATTATAGACTTAAAAGACCTAACTCAATCATTGATTGTATGGTAGCTTTCCATGGTGTGTAGTTGATTAAGTGAAATAAACTTAATGATTTTGCTAAGACTAATGTGGTGAAACATTTAAAGATCAAGGTATGTTTCCTTACATATCTCTCCAAATGATAGGCAGAAAGGTAATTATCCAGTCATACACAAGCCTGTTGATGTCATGGTCACCCAAAACTTATTTTTTTATATCTGAGAAGTTAAATATATATTTATATCTAAGTAATAGCCTAAGTAGAATATATAAAAGGGGGGAGGTTACAAATGCTTATAATAATATTTATAGTCTCTATAAAATTATTCAGACTTAAAGGGGCTTCAAAGGAACTACAGGGGTGGGGCATACAAGTCATAAACACCCTGAATGTAAGGCATGTAAGTCAGGATGGCATGTAAGTCCAACGTTCAACCTTAAAGTCTGATTCATATAAACTCTGCTCAAAATAATCAAAACAATTTTGACCATGCATCAGGGGGTTGAAGTCAAATTGGGGTGACTTGGAGAAAGCTGAATAAGCTTTGAGAAGAGATAAGGTCCAACCAAAGTCCAAAGTGTTGACCATTCACACCTTATGCATCTAATTGAACCTTAATAATATCACTGATATCAATGATAATCATGCTAAGTTTATACCTGCTATCAACCTGTGTTGTGTCATAATAATGTCAACTATGAAGTGTTGTGAATGTTCTTAGACAGTATGATCCCATGTTGAGATCTCTCTATAAATGTTTTGAAAAGATCATTAACTGAATTCTGATCTCTTATTCACCTTAAACTTATGCTTAAGTCAATGCAATGTTTGAAAATGATAAAATTGATGATTTGAATGAAGGTTTATGTGTGAACATGTCTAAAGTGTTAGACAAATGTTTTCGTGCTTCAAATATATGATCTGAAATGGTCCAAGTGCTTTCGAGCATGACTCTATGTTTGGAACTGTTTTTGTTGCTCTTTGAGCACAGTGATATGCTTTGAAAACTTTTCTAAGTGTTTCGAGCATAGATGTCTTATTTCTGCTCTTCGAGCACAAGTTTGTCATGATATATTTCTCTATGTGTTTTGGAGCATGAATATACTCTACAAGCACAAGTTTTGTCATAATAAATTTTACTGAGTGTTTCGAGTATGTTTGCATGCTAGACACTTAAGTTTGCATCTACGAGCACAGGTTTTGAAATGATAGATTTCTTTTAAGTGTTGTCGAGCATAAGGATACACCACGAGCATGGGTGATCGAAGAATACATTGTTTAAGTATGTTCGAGTAGAGTTGATAATTTAATGTGTTTCGAGTATACTTCTTTGACTGAAAATTTCTCTAAGTATTTCGAGCACATAAGTTTCAAAGTACATGTGATGAAATCTCGAGCACAATTGACGATATTGTTAAACTGAAGGTGTTAAGTGATTATTGAATAACACTCTCGAGTATGAATGTGTGATCGAGTATGAGTGATCATTTGTGAGTGAGTTAAAATCTGAAAATATGGTTAAGTAAAAGTGTCGAGCATGAGTATACTCGAGCACAGTCTCGAAATATTTCAAAAGCACTTAGGAAATTCCTAAGTTCTTCTCTCGAGTATACTCAGCATCAAGCAAACTTCTAAATGAAATTTTTCAAAATTACTTAACCATTTTCACGTAAAAGCTCATTGAGCATGATGTGGGACAAGTATTCGAGTACAATGGGAGACAGCTGTTTCCTTGGCTGTATACTTGAGCAGGGGAGGTACATTTAATTCGAATTAAATGACAACTGTAGTGCACTAGACGAAAAATTAAATGTACTGACCAAACGTTAGGTATAAAAGGGAGACTTAGAAACTTTTCCAAACATTTCATTTTCCCTCTTTCAACCTAAAACAAAAACCCTTGCTCGTAACTCCCCTACTCGCTCCAACTACTCATCTGTGCTCAATGGTTTTACGAATATAGCCATTAGCTCTGTTTCGACCTTGGTAAGATATCGATTATCAATTATCATATCCTTGATTTTCCAAATTAGGGTTTCTATTGTTCTTTTACCGACTGGTTACTTGATTTGTGCAGGTTCGCAAACTGTTATGGAACAGGTTACTAAAGATGCCATTCTTCTCTAACTACTATTCTGCTATGTTAAGTACTGACTACTTCTTTGTTTTGCAAAACTGATGGCCTTAAGATTCGAACCTAAGCACAACATATGCGTCCGTTTGGAGGTGGATGAAGAAAACCGGGAGTTGGAGTTCATCATTAACTTCCTCAATAACTCCAACATCCGGGTGGCACTTACAGAGAACCCAATCATTTACAGAAATCACATCACCGATTTCTGGGGTTCTGCTACATACGTGGATGATATAAATGGATAGAGAATCGAAGCATCTATTTTGGGTCAAGATATAGAAATCACATAAGCATCCATAAGGGCAGCTTTGCAACTGAATGACAATCATGAACTGCAGCCTTTGTACTCGACTCAGAGACTGTTAAGAATATTACAAGAGTTTCTCGGTTACCAAAGGGGTGTGCATGAAGGACAATTTTAAAAAGGAGCTTTCCTTTGATGTATAGATTTTTGATACATCTTGTGATTCAATCAATGTAACCTCGAAGGGGAACATGGACCCTACTAAGCAGAGAGTTGGCCACAATGACAGTGGCAATCTTGTTTAACCAACCATTCAACTTCTCAAGATTCATATTCAATGGTTTGGTTAGCAATGCTGACAAGGAAGCACATCAGCGATTTCTATTGTATCCAAGATTCCTCCAGATCTTAATCAATCGATCTTTGCAAGGCCTGAACTTGGCAGGAGAAACTTTAAGGCTGCAGGATCCAAATATCTATAAAAGAATAAAGGGAGCAAGAAGTCAGTTTGATGTATATGCTGAATGGAACATTCTTCCTTGGTTGCTAAATGCATATATTGAAGTGATGGAAGTTCCTCCGTCCCCTAGACAAACTGATGATGAAGATGAGGAGGATGATAGTGATGAAGATTCTAATGATGATGATGATCAGAAAGATGGTCATGATGGTGCTGATAATGAGATTGTAGTTGTTGAGCCACAGGAAGTTCAAGGATAAATGGAACCAGAGGTTGAACAAATTGCTCTTGCAGTAAATGAAGAGATGGTGCATGATGAGGAAGTAAATGAACAAGTGTTTGATCAAGTTGGTAATGAGATGGCAGTGCTTGTGGGTCCGAAACCAGAAATATACAGTGCAACTCTTGAAGTTACCATTGATCCATCTGAAAGGGCTGAAGAACCAGTTGAGGAACCAGCACATGACTCAGTGCATTCATCCCCTGCCTCTCCTGAACCAAGTCAGGATACATCAATCCCAACACTACCCACTTCCCCACCCAAAGATTCTACACAAGACACATCTGTTCTTATACCACCAGTTTCACCTTTAAATGAACCTATTCAAACTGAACTTATTCCTGTACCCCAAGAAATACAAGATACAACTGAAACCTACACAGTTCCGTCACCTGAGACTTCTTCCAGCGAACCTTATTCTGAACCTGTTTTCAAGCCAACCCAAGAGACACCACCCTCATGTCCAAATGCATATGACCTCAAATCTGAAAATGCAGAATTAGAATTTGAGAACATTATTCTTAAAGATTGCATTTCTGGAGAGAAAGAACATGGCCTTGGAACAAGCTCTGAAACATGCCTTACAAAGAATTCAAGCCTTGGAGCAGGCTGAGGTTGAGAAGACTTCAGATGCACCAAAACAGGGGGAGAATGATCAAGAAGCAGATGTTCTAAAGCTAATCAATGAAAATTACAATGAGGCCAGTGATGAAGATGCTGAAATGGGAACCTCAAATGCTTTAAATGTGATAAATGAAGAATATGAGGAGGACTTGGAAGTGGGGGATGCAACAGAAGAAGGGGAACTTGAAGAGGAAGAAGAAACCCCTGAGCAGATAGCAAAAAGAAAACAAAAAGAGAAAGGGGTTGCTCTCTCAGAAGAAGATCTTCACCCCAAATCTGCTCATAACATAACTTCTGGTGATGATATGCTTGAAATAAATGAGGTGAATGACCCTGATATGGCAGAAGCTGAATATGTAAGAACTGTGATAGAGATCATAACTACTGAGAGGATTCAAGTTGTAGAAGATGATGAAGAAATTCCTCAAGAGGTGGTGGAGACTCTGATTGAGATGAGGAAGAAGAAAGACTGAGAAGAATGGCTGATGAAAGTATAAGGGCTGCAATGGAACAATTGAAGAAAAGCCAAACTAAACAACCTCAATCTGAATTAGCTCCATCCACTCAACCTGAAGAACCAACTCCAGTGGCACCAACAGAAAATGAGCCTGAAACCGACTTTGGTCTGAGAGTCAGAAATGAACCACAAAGAAGTGAAAGACCAAAGATGCCATGGGATACATATGTAAAGTTTATACCTCAGCTGGTGATGCTCTGAACACACTATGACATTCTTCTCAATCCTGATGAGTATTCACTAGAGACTATGGCTGCTGCTAAAAGGGCTCAGGCTGCTGAAAGAGAAGAACAATGGAAAGCCAGTCAACTATTGCTCAAAAACATTCCAGAACCCAAGATTGAAGAGATTATAGACGAAGGGCAAGGGAATGATGTAAGTAAGCCACAAGCTGAAGCTATACCTGAACCAAGAATTGAATATAATTGACGATGAGCCGGTTGAAGTAGTTGTTGAACTAATGGTGACTGAACCAGTTATGATTGAGAAGCCAGAGCCTGAGACTAGGGAGTCTGTGAAAAGAAAAGAAACTTCAGATATAGAGACTCCCAAGGCCAAAAGACAAA
Organism: Bidens hawaiensis; assembly: GCF_021521415.1. NCBI lineage: Eukaryota > Viridiplantae > Streptophyta > Magnoliopsida > Asterales > Asteraceae > Bidens > Bidens hawaiensis. The sequence continues at coordinate 16,818 of NW_027502839.1, forward strand.
AATCAGTCAGGAAAGTCTATATAAGGAGGGAAAAATTGATCAAAGTTATTGATGAGCCAATAGTTAATCCAACTGAAGAACCAATGATAGAGGCTCTAGATAACTTGGATGAACAAATGGAAGTTGAAGACGAAGAAGAAAGGCTAAAGACTGATCCAAAGATCATCTTCCTCATGCGGTGTGGATTGAAATTTGAAGATCTTAAGAAGATGACTGAGAATGAAGTTGAACAAATGGCAGAGTTAAAGGCTAAAGAAAGGAAAGAAAGTTTGAAGAGAGAAGAGAAGAGAGAGAAAGAGAACAGGGCTTATCTGATAAGTCTTGAATATGAAGAAAGACATGTAGAAAGTATGACCAGAGAAGGTGTTGCAAAGGCGGCTGAGGGATGGAGAAGTAGAGAAACAAGAAGAGCCTTCCTACTGCAAGCTAGACATCCTCCCTCTTATCTCAATTGCCAAACTTTTGAAACTGTTGACAGAATGAACAAGAATGCATTGGTTGATGACACAGTGAATTATATGTAGAAAATAATTGATAAGGAAGCACGTGACAAGAGGGAATATGAAGAGTTGAAAAAGAAAAATAAAGATATCTGCATGGATATAATTATAACTCTCTCATAGACCTAACATTAGAAAAATTGAAAAGAAAAGTGAAAATGGTGAAACACTCTCACGAAAATGCAAAATGTTCAGCAAATTGTGAAAGAGAAAGGAAACTGAAGATGAAATTAGACAAGGAAAGAGAGGAGGCATAGAAGAAGAAGACAGAAGCTGTAGAATGGTTCAATGATCCTTAGAGAGTAAAAACCTTGAAAGACATATTATTACAGAAAGGGATTACTGAAGCTGAATTCAACAGCATGCCTCATGATCAGTTGATTGAAATATATCATAGAGAGTAGAAGCTGCATGTAGAGGTACAAAGGAAAAGTTTTGGCTGAAAGATTGAGAAGAGAAAAAAAGGAACGGGCTGAAATGATTAGCACTCTATGCAAAAGAGGTGCAAAAATGGGTAATTTGATTTTACAAGATGGTGAAACAATCAAGAGATTGTTTGAAGAATCTGAAAGGAAATTTGGGAAGCAAGTATATTCAACAAGGTCTGGTGGACTTGTTGTTAGATCTGAGATTGTAAGGCCTGAAGCTACACAGAGAAATTTAAATTTACCTACACATCTCTATTTTGACAAGAGATCAAAAACTCTGAGAGTCATTACTGAAGATGGTAAAGAGACTCAAATAATATTCAGGGATGACTTCAGAAGCTTCTCAAGAGAACAACTGAAAAGATGGCTCAGCTGGACTTTTAATGACAATCAACAAAGGAACATAATGGCTGGCCAACAAAGAAATGATCTCTCAAGATTCTTAAAGGAACAATTTGAAAAAGGATTTCCATTCCTTAATAAAAAACAAAGAAAGTCTTACACAGAAGCAGAGAGGGAGAAAAGGAGGAAAAGAGTCAGTGAAGTAAGATTATCTGAGCTCTCTCTCTCTAGGAATCAAAGAAGGAAGGGACACTCAAAGACAGCAGCTCAAGCTCTAAAAGACAAACATTGAGAAAGTGCTTGACTATGAGAAGAGAGATGAAGGAGCCAAATTCACAAGTCCAACAGCATAGAAAAATTGCTCATCTCACTTACAACAAGAAAACTAACTATGTAACTCTAAGAAACCGTCATGGAAGAACCATAGCAATCATTGAGCATGATGAAGAATTACAATTCTTACACATCCAGGATCTTCAGGACATCATTGACGTTGATGTTCCTTTAGACTCTGATGATGGTGTGGAATTAGAAATGTTCAAGCAAAGGGCTGCTGCAGTTCGATTAGAAAAGTCAAATGATGCAGAAAGGAGCCAAGGCAAAAGATAGTTGCAATGGAGCAAATGGATTATTTTATTGTTCTTGTTATCTTTTACATTTTGTATTTTTGTTTATTTTGTGTTTGATATGGAAATTTGATGTATAATGCCCAAGTGGCAGAATTCCCTTAGGGGGTGTTTGGTACAGAGAAAAAAAATGAGAAGAAATGGAAATGGAAATAGGAGAGAAATGGAATTGGAAAGAAATGGAAATAGGTGGAGAATTGAAAATCATTTCCTTTGTTTGGTAGAATAGAGAAAAGAAGTGAAAATCATTCTCCTTCTCTCAACCTAACTCTTCCAGCTGCCACCAACTCCACCTTCTCCTCTCTCTCTCCGGCGACCGTTCTTCCTCCTCTATCTTCTTCTAATCCACCACGGCCACCAACCACTAAAACCACAGCTGCCGCCAACCACTCCGCCGCGATTTAGGGTTGCTAGTTGCGAACGGACGGACGCCGGTCGGAGTAGGACGCGACGGAGTAGGGTTCCGCCAGTCGGAGTAGGACACGAACGGATGTTTTTGCCTACATCATCGCCGGAGTTGCTAGTTGCAACGTGACGGAGTAGGGTTCCGCCGTGCCGGACATCATCGCCGGTCGGAGCAATGGAAATAATACCATACACACTTTTTGCCTACACCGAGAAGACAGATGAGTAAAGCAGAGAAGCGATGGTGGCTCACAGAGAATTCCATTTCTCTTCAAAATGGAGAGAATTGGATTTCTCAATTTTTTGCCTACACCCAATTCCCAGAGAAATCCAATTCTCCCCCCAATTCTCTACCTAATTCTCCCAAACAATGGAAATCCAATTCTCCACCCTCTTTTCTCTCTACCAAACACCCCCTTAATGTAATGTAATGACCTTTACTTAAATTGACTATCTTTGGAAATTGATACATGTGTAACTATATGCAACTATGTTTTGGTGCATATGAGCTTATTCCAATCTAGGGGGAGATTGTTGAGTCAGATTTTCACAAAGGAATATTGGAATCTTCTCAACCTCTTCTAAGAAACGGCTAAATATGGACTACGAGCAAGCTTGGACCATCGAGCACGGTTTTACTACCTCGAGCATGGTGTCTCATGAAGATATGACTTACTTCAGTGAATTCTTCTAAGTGTTGAAGGCTTCGAGCAAGCAAGAGTGAATTCTTCTAATATATGACTACACTTCCTCAAGCAGCGTGTTCTTCATCGAGTATAGATTGCCACTTGAGCAAACAACTTGATCTATCAAGCTTAAACCAAGTGTTCCGAGCACATTGGTGGGTCTAGCATTGATGCAATAAACAAAGATATCAAATGCTCTAAGTATAGACTTCAAGCATGGTTCAGTTCTGAGCAAGCTTTGCATCCGAGTATGCTAAAGATTGTTCCAATAAGTTACTAAGGCAGAATTGAATATATCTAGAAAAACAAGCCTGCTCAAGGGACTCATTCTAGCAAAGTAAGGATTAGTCAAGAAGATTGAAGTGTGCTTGTATTTATTCTAAGTAAAGTCTGCTCGAAGACTTGTCTATACTTGTATTTATTTTGTCATTCATTATGTAATGATTAGGGTATTCTAGAAGGAATGTCAGGGCCTATAAATAGTGTCCTAGGTTTTCACTTATTGTAAGCATGGATAAGGCACAGAATACGAGAGCACAAATATTCCAGCGAATATATCTTTTGTGTTTTTCTCGTACCGTCGCCGCCTTCACGAAACCTTAAAAATTCCTTTCACTGTTACATTAATGATACATTCAATATAGTGAATCTTTGTTTTTAATTCTTGTTCTTACTGATTATCTATTACTGTCTCATTCCTTCACTCCCATCCCCTGAATATACTGATTCCGCCGGGATATTCAGGAGGCCATTGGGTTTATTAGGTCTGCGTGTTCTTGTCAACCTACTAAGGTTTGCACCAGGTCCCGTCCTGACAGACAGCATACGCAACTCGTAAAAACAGTGACCAAAAATCAAATTATCTGAAACTGTCCACAATACTTAAAATACCTCCGGATACAATCGAAAGATCAATTAATCTATTTTGACCAAAATCATCTTAGTACACAAATCTGACCCGTTAACAAATTACCCTAAAACAACTTTTAAGTTCCCAAAACAACTCGTAAATTGACATGTTTTAGTTTGCACAGTTTTGTAAATTTAAAACTTCCCAAAATCCAAATATGACATGGGTTTGCAAAAGTCTTCTATTAACTATAAAAGTAAATAAAATGAAACCAATCTCTCTCTCAAATATATACCACAACATCTGCAACTATACCAAATTGTTCAAAGTACCTTTTGAAATCATTTTCAATGATTGTTGATGCTAAACCGCCTACAAATATCTTCCATGTTCGGTTCAGGCGGTAAACTTTAAATGCTACTATAATTTCTACTAATTGTGTTCTGGTCTCTACGAACATCCTTCTTTGGCCCGACCTAACATTATCATAGCCTTTAATAACATTATACTATTTCAATAACTCAATTCAAAAACTTAATAACAAATGAAATTACCATTATGCCGTCAATTAGTTTACTTAATAACATTCTACTATTTCAATGAACTCAATTAGTGGTTATTTGAAATGTTTATCACCCGAACCATTAGTAATGGTTTGGTTTGGTTATTGGTTAGGTTTCAAAGTTTAGCAGCTCGTTATCGACTTTCAATAATTAAAAATCATTACTAACGGTTTGGCTTGCGGTTTGATTTAAAAACCATCAGAATTGGACGGTGAACACCCCTAGTATCTTAACATGTTTGGGGTCTTGCACTTGACATTTGTTAAAATGTTTCTGTCAAATTTTATAAAAATGACAATTTTACCCTTTTAGCTAACTACAAAAATACACTGTTAAAAAATTGAGTTTTCTTGATCCCAAATACGTTATAAAAGTAAACCTGAGACTTTTTATGTAATTAGCGTAAACAACAAAACTGTCAGTTTTAAAAAAAGTTTAATAATATTCAAACATGCCACAAATAGAACCACAGATACCAAACCTATTACTTTTCACAGTTAGACCCCAAACTTATTTTTGTTAAAACTATACAAATTAAAACATATTTCAAACCGCTTACTTCATAAGCGTATTTATTGAATTTATAATATTAGTTACCTCTACACACGATTATCGATTCGAAAAGTTTGCAAAGCTCAGAAAGTTGAATCATGCACGGCTGAGGAAATGTCACATAAAATAGGAACTTCTCCAAATTAGTTGTGAGGTTTTGAAATATTTATAGTCTCTTTAGAAGTTCAGATCCTCTTCACAAATATCAATTTCTCCTGTACCAGATTTAATATCAATAATAATATATCATATATAAAAAAAACTCTGATAAAGAAATTTGTTATAATTTCTTAAAAATGAGATAAGACTAATAACAACATTTACCATGGAGGAAGTAAGGGTACTTCAAATGATAGATGATGAATTTGATATCTTCACTTTAGTTCAAGATATTCGGTGATCGTGTTTCTTCTGCAACATATTTGAAAATAGTAAATTTGATCATTTTATATAAAAAGTACTTGGACCAAAATAATCTGATGATATGTGATTCAATTGAACATTTGTAATAGAAAGGCTACCTTTAAGTGCTCTTTATGCTACAGAAGTGATGTTTTCAAGGACCAGCTTGTGGACTCCATGTAATGTGGAGATAATAATAACTTGTCATTGAGATTTAGACATAAATTGTTTTATTATATGACCTCATTCGCTTGATATACATCCCACTAGTAGAAGCTCCTGTTGATATACAATATTAGTAAAAGGTAAAACTCACTGTGCGAGTTGAGTTATGAGTTTGAGAAAAATGGGCCATCTTTCAGCTCCTATCTATATACGATTACTTTTTTTTCTCTATTTTTAATTTATGTGATGCCAATTATGAGTGCGTGTAATTTTAACTTATAATCCTTCCTCGTTTTTCAGCTTCGACTTGTCAATATACACATCTAAGTATTTAATTTTTGTCCTGTGAAGTTCACCAAGATCCATTTCACTCGTCGATGTTAAAACGCATTAGAATGTGAATCCCTCACAGGTAAGAGTGTGAATTAGATGTCCTAGTTTAATAAACCTTGCTTTGCTAAGAGTAGCAAATGACCGATGTTTATTGTGTAGCGCCCTGTTTTATATCAAGGGTGGCGTTGGTTAGGTAATTTTACATTTTCTTAACATAGTGTTAGAAAACAAACTTTAAAAGATGAATAATCATAAATTCCTACCTGTGGGAAATGAGGATTGGATATGACTTCAGAAATTGCTGCATTTAGTTCCTTCACAGAATCTTGGTTTTCATAATTCCATCTATGCTCTTGAACACCTAGAAAGGCAACTTTATGAATCGCATAGGTTTAAGAATTCAATAAAGAACATATTGTAAATATTGCATATGTAACAAATAATAAATTCTCAGTAATTTGTTTTTAGATGAAACTGAAAATATAGCCAAGTTAGTCCAATTCATTAAATTGTGCTGGATTCAAGGTAATTGCAGAAAGCCTAGACAAACTTACATGTCGAACACAAAATACCAGACAAAATACAAACCAAGCATCAATGAAAATGGAACACAAAACCACGAGACAGGCATAAGAAACAATAAAATGAAACAATTATACAAGAATGGCAACCAAAACAAACACAACAATTAAAAAAATGCCCAAACCGAAAACGTTGCCTTGAGACGAAGGAAACCAAATCGACAAAAGGATTTCACCATTTTAGCTTTGGTAGACCTGGAAGCTTCCGGATTTGTAAAAGAAGTTTGAATATGCAGAAGTTTTGGAGAGAAATTGTAATATAGGAAAGAGTTAAACCCTAATTTAAAAAATTTCAAAACAATATAAAAATTGAGAATAAATAAGCTACAAAAGCATATTAAACCATGATTTTAGGCCATTAACCCAAACTTAAACTTCAAAGTAATAGAGATAATAGATGAAATCTTCAATCGAACATGCAAACTTTACAGAAAAATTTTGCAAAGAAATTATTACCCAAAATCAAACTTCTGGTATGACGATGATGAGTGGAAGAGTGAGCCGTCGATTGGAGTAGAAATCGATGCAATTTCCTATTCGTGATGAACAAGCAGCACTTTGCTATCTTGCCATTGTATGGCAATTAAGACTTCATTTTTTCCTGATTTGAGAGTGAGAGAGAGAGAGAGAAAAGCACAAATAACATCTGGATCTTGCTTGAACTTTTTGAAGAAATTACATGTAGGAAATTCAAATTTTGAAAGTGCTTGCGACCCTTAGCGAAGTTGCAATGAGTGGGACTTCAATGATATGCTTTAAGAGTTGCAACTCAAGCTTTAAAGCTTGTAAAACTCTTAATTTTAAGAGTTTCTGGTAAATTCCTATGTTACCCTTCCTAAATGTATTATATAATAGTGTGTGTATATATATATATATAGGGGATAGATCTTGCGAGAAGTCAAGTTAGAGCAAAAAACGCGAGAAGTAAATCTTAGCCGTTAATTACAAAGATCTATGGTGTAGGTTACAAGATGTCATTTTTTTAATTAGTTAGAAGTTATTTACTGGTTATATATGGTTGAAGGGGTAGAGATGTAATCTTTGTGTAGCTATACTAAAGGAACCGGTTAGAATACAATTATTAGTTCTGGATTTTAAGCTCCTTCCTCTTAACTCCAACACAAAGGTCGAGGCACGAATAATATTTGGAATACGACTCGATACACTGGATATAATGATAATAACAACTACACAAGGTAATAGGCACCAAATCATCTAATCATATCAATCTGATGCATACAATCGAGTAATTTAAGCAATAGGGATTCCAATTGTTGCATGTATAAAGCAAGCAGTGATCGTTTGTTCAATTACACGCCATCAGAGTAGAAGTGAAATTTTAGGGTTTTAGCAGGATGCTATTACGATCGAACACTGAAGAATATTTCGGAGGTATGTTCACTAGAATTAGGTGTAGTTGTTGTTACATTTGGGTGAAGTTGTTTGTGTTATCGGACTGTATGTAGGTTGTGAAGGTATTGGACAAGGTTTTGACGATTTAGGGTTTATGTTTTGATAGGTTAATTGGTCATCATGTGATGTTTAAAAAAAGGTGTTTTGTGTGTTGGTGTAGGCATATGATGGGAAAAATCATAGGTCCTTCAGTAATTTAGTGGCGAGTAGTTACAGGTAGATGTATGGTGGGTAAAATGAGTTTAATATTTTTGTGTTTGTGGGTTGTGTAACTTTGATTAGGGTTGTTTGTAAAGAGTTATTGATTTTTGTATGATTGTGTCTATGGGTCTGTACGTGTGTCTGTTCACCTCTGTTCATCTGTTTGTATGTTTTTAGTTGTTGTGTGTATGGAATATTGCTGGTTGTTGATGAGTGTCGGATGTACATATGGTATTGAGTCAGTTATATGTTTGTGATGTTGCCTCTTTAGTTCAAATTGTATTCTTTTGTGTAGTCACGTGGTACAATGATTGATGGACCTGTGTGGTGTTAGTTTGTTATGGTTACGTGTTGGTGCGGTATTACGAGGATCATGTTTATGTGAAGTTGGGTCTTTTGTGTTTCCTCTGTAGACGAGTATTGTAGTGTAGTCAATTGTGGGTATGAAATTCATAGTTGCTCTGTAGTAACTTGTTTGTAGATTTCTGTGAACCAAGTGTTTCTAGTTGATGTATATGTGTATCACAGTAGGGTGTAGTTCAGCAAGCAAACGAATAATGATATAGGTTTATGTGTTGCAGGGGAAAAGACGGTGAAGCAAAATTTAGTGATGTCGAGTAGTAAGTCGTTCTTATTTTACAAATTGTTTGTTTGGTTTTTTTTTGTATAATAACGTTCGCTTTGTTGCTGCGTAGAGAGGAAAAGTGAATGGATCGCGAAGAAATTAGTTTCTTAAGGTTTGTAAACGATAGATCGACCCCAATTGATGTTGAGGCAGAAATGGTGAATAAGGAGAAAGGCAAAGGTTAGTGTTTTGTGTTTATAAATTTTTGCTGATGTTATTGATTTAGTAGCTGTTAATGTGGTGTAGATTGTTGTTGGTTAAGATTTGTTTAAATGTGTTTGTTCGTGTATAGATTGTCGAGAGCACGCATGGTACGGATAAGGTTAGGAAAGGAAAATATTCGCAGGCTAAGAAGTAGCATAGAGGTTAGAGTGTTGATTTATAAAAGCGCTTAGCATGTTTTATTGATATATAGCATATGTTGAAATAGAAGTTGACAGATGCTTGATATAAATGTAGGGGATATACCGGAAGATGTAGGTGGGGCGCATGTGGTTGGTGGGTCATCCAGCAAACTGGTTGACATTGATGTCGACTTTGTTAACGAGCAACCTGAAGTAGCCGTACGTAGTAACGAACTAGTCGTTCCAAAACAAGAGATTGTGAAACGAAAGCCAAAATATGAGAAGTATGTTGTTCCTAGTATAAGGACCAGATCATCTCCACATTCGTTTTGGAGTGCAGTGAAGATAATTTCTAAAGCGCAACATGAATGCGTGAAGGAAATGGGGCTTGGAAAATTTCTGTCGTTAACTGTAGACGGAATCCCTAGTAACTTGGGGTATTATGCGGTGGAAAATCTGGATAGGATGTCGACGACCATTAAATTGAGTGAAGGTGGGTTAAGGATAACGAAAGATGGTATTCATGCGTTGAGGGGGTTAGCTAATGTAGGTGTTGTACTTAGAAAGAGTAATGATGCAAAATCCATTATAACCGCAAGTAAAACATGGAAAGAGTGTCACGGGAAAGGGGATTTGAGTCCACCAGATATAGATAGTAGACTCGAGAAGTATGATCAAGCAGACTGGATGTTTAAGGTTGATTTTGTGATGCTCTTCATCACAACAATGGTGGAGTGTTCTGGGAACGGTAAATGTTTGAAGTCGTTTTTACCAATGTTGAGTAAGGAGTGTGATTTCAAGAACATTGATTGGCGTGAGCTTATACACCAAAGTATTCGAGATTGTACGGATAAATGGAAGCAAGATGATGGAAAGAATTACTATGTGGGGCTTCTAACGATACTAAGTGTAAGTGAATTAATGTGTTAGTACATGAATTAAAGGATTACTGTTTTAACAGTTTAATATGATGTGTAGAGAACCATGTTAGTATTGCATTTTTAAAAAATTACATTGTGTATGTTGTTTATGTTGCTTGAAGTTATGCTAACAGTAAATGAATTTGTGGTGCGGTTTGCGGTTGTATTATGTTGACACGGTAACAAGCAACAGCATACCTTCCTCACTATCAAATCTTGGGTTATCAGGCTGGACGTTGGATAAGTTGAAGGAGAGGCAGCATCTAGAGATAGTAGGTGGTGGGTTTGGTAGATGTACAATCATAGGGAATCAGGAACCAGAAGGAGTGGTAAGAAGAAAGCTAAGGATAAGTCCAGTCAGTCAATACCGAAAATTGATTTGCATGTAATAAATTCTACGTCTCTATTTATTTATTACCTTTATGTATGAGATTGTAACTGTGGATATGTGTGTGAAACTGCATGCAGTTTTGTTTATGTTGGAAAAGTTGAAACAAATAGGGGGGGCGCAGGTAAGAAGAAAGCAAAGGATAAGTCTAATAAGTCAATACCGAAAACTGATTTGGAGGTAATAAATTTTGCGTTTGTATTTTTTAGAACCTTCGTGTATGAGATTGTAACTGTGGATATGTGTATGAAAGTACATTTTGTTTTGTTTATGTAGGAAAAGTTGAAACAAATGGGGGACGCATTATCGATGATGTGCAGACAAAGAAGAATTCGAGATGTTAATGACCAGAGCGCTTGCTGAGTATCCCCTTAAAGGTGATCTGGAAGTACTTGTTAACATGTACAACGATGTTGTTTAAACACAATGTGAATTGATTTATGATGTGGGAATATATGGTGGTACAAGAAAATGTGATAATTCATTAGATGTGCGGGAAGCAACAACCGCCAAAACAGGTGGAAGTTGTCAAAAGGGGGTACACGTAAATTAGATAAGCAGAATCTAAGTATAACATTTGAAGACAACGGGGGGCAGTTTAAAGATGTTGGTAGTGCAGGTGATGGAGACGTTAATTGCTCCTAATTTTGGGATGATCCTGAGGTTGTAAGGGAGTTGTGCGATAGTGCGGACAAGTGCAGTGTAGGTGTGAATAGAAGCGGGAGTGGAAATAATGGTGGAATTGGTAAGGGAAGGGCGGAAATGTATGTGGGACAGGTAAGCAATGCAGATTTTGTGGAACCTTCATTTAGTATGGGTCTGACTCAAGTAGCTGAAGGATCCGTGTTGAAGACACCAACCAATAAAAAAACCGAGACAACAAAGGTGGCTGATGATTTTACGATGCCAGCAAATGAAGAAAAACGGGTGATTGATAGTGATATGAAGCACGTACCATTGAGTGAATTGTCAAAAAGTATTGCCATGAAAGGTAAAGGTATCGCCAGGGATAAAAGAGAAACACGTTAGAGTTACCGGCTTAGATCACCATATATGTATAGGCCAGTGGACATAACAACTAAAGAGGATAAAGATGAGACACTGGTGTGGAGATACATACACCGGACAGGCGATCCAGAAACGTAAGTATTTTTTATATAATGCATTGTTAGTGAATGTGTAACCATTTATGGTTCTAATCAAGTTGTGTTTTTTGGGCTGGGAAAATGTCTGTATGACTGATGATGGGGTGATAGGGATACGAGGTACGTTTGAGACGCTTCAGCCAAATATGATGATTAGTAGCAACGTAATCTCATGTTTCTCCATGGTGTTGAATGATGGGGAGGCAAATAGGAGCGATTCGTCACTGTATCGTTTGTTTCTTGGACCCATCGATCTTGTAAGTCATTCTAATCTTATGTGTCATGTATGATGTCTGCATGTCTAATGGTTGGGTAAAAGTTAGTATTATATATTAATTAGTTAATTTTAGGTAAATAAATAAATGAACATTGGTATTTCAACCATTGTTATCTGTTTTCAGGACATTGGACGTTCAGAGCATAAACGAGCTAATTCAGAGCCATCCAGATAAAGATTAGGCAAGACTCGAGAAGATGAAAGAATGGGAAAACATATATGGATGCTTAAGAAGGATTCAGAAAAGGTTTGGATGAGAAACCTGAAGTTGAAGTGAAAACTGAACAAGATAGGTTACCAGGAAAGTGTCTTTTAGTAAAACGAGCATATCTCAGCCTAGAAAATGAGTTACGGAATCCATAATATATGAATTTCGGGTTTTTCAAAGAGACGAATCTAAATATGAAGTCAGTTGTCCTTCCCGCGACGCAAAGAATATGATAGAGGCACTTCACGAGACAGGAAGATGCAATAATCTGAGCCCGACTATTTTATCCTTAGCGCGACGCGAAGATAAGGCTCATGGCAGCTTCGCGCGACGTGAACCGACCTAAAATCGAAAAAAATAGGGTTAATCACTATATAAACCCATTTAAACCCCCATTCGTCATACCATTAATTCCAGAAGCTAAACAGGCATCCTAGGGCGACTTTTGACCATCGCGAAGCTTTCGGTTCATCTCGGGTTTGCATGTTTAATAAGATAAGTTATTTTAACAATATGTCGATGCTTGGCCAAACGTTTGTGTTTATTCTATGTAACACCCGTTAATTTTCGGTTCAAATATTTGAAGCTTGTAAAGTATGTATAATTCTCGGGATTTAACCGACACTTCTCGGAAACCTTCTCTTCATCCCGGTACGTTAAACCATTTAAATTTTCTTTCAAGTTGCCATGTCCTTCAACTTGGAGGGGCTAGGATTAAACTTTTTATATTATAACACAAAACACAAAACCCTAACCCCCTCCCCATTCTCTTCGGCCGATCGGACCAAAGAACCCACCCCCACCCTTCGATTTTCTTTTGTGCAGCCAATATTAAGGTATAAAACTTCAATTGAAGGTTGGTTCTATGTTTCCCCAAGTCTTTTACACCTTAATTGGTCATTATATCACGCGTATTGATCGTTAAATTTCGTGTTGCAGGCTTACCGGGTGGCTGTCAATTCTAACTTTTCCGGGACTGTTTTGATTGAGGTTTTTGCACCAAAATCTTCCTAGGTATGCCTAGTATAACATACTTTAAAATCATATTCATTGGTGTTCGTTTGATTGGTCAACTAGTTGTATTTTGAATGTTAGTGTTCGGTTGACTAGAATTGTAGATTGTTGCGTTTAACGCGAGGGTTGAAGTGATTAACGACCAATTCAGCTCGGGTGAACTCGGTTTGAGGTACGGGCTGTTGAAAAATAATTTTTATAAGTTATGGGGCTGAATTGGTTGTCGGCTACTCAAATGGGTCGGTACAACGCGCATTTGCGTTTATCGAATAGTTGGTGCGTTGTACTTGCGAGTTACCGACCCATTTGACTCGTGTAGCGTCGTGTGGACTTATTGGCTGTGAATTTATTATATTGGGTCCACACGGTACTTGCGAGTTACTGAACCATGCTAGAACGTCTCGTAGGGCAAACGAGTCCTTTCGGTGTCATTAGTAATGTTTGTATATAAACCGACAGGCGTTTGAGTTTTGGGGATACTTAGGGTTCTCTAGCTCGTGGTGAATTCATGCCTTGTGTTAGGTGAGTTCATGACGCCCCTTTTTACTCTTTTTTAAGTTTTTGGGCTAGCATGCACACCTAAGCAATTTTGCTTGATGAACCGTTAAACTATTTTGTATGGGCTTGCTTGTATAGGGTAGGCCTTGAGATGATGTTATTGTATGTTTGTACGTATGTTTGTACATATATTATTGTATGGCCAATATTTGGTGATGTTATTTAGTCGTTATCGACTAAGGATGTTTACGTGTGCCTACTTTGTGTTTGAATACGTTGGATGAGATGTTACGTGTTTGGGTTGTACGTGTGCTCGACCCTGATGTTATTACTTGGATGATATATATATATATATATATATATATATATATAATTATAAGGATGTTTATATATACCTATAAAGATGATTACTTATTATTGATGATGGCCTAACTGTTATATCACGATTATTTTGAAACTCTTGGAATTACTATTATGATTATTATTATTGTTTTTATTTATTAAAACTTGAACTCACTCAGCTCAAGCCGACTTTGTCTACATGTTAGTGTGAGTTTCAGGTTAGGAGAAGGATGCATTAACGCTTGGACGTGCATGAAGCTACTTGGACGGTGAAAGGCATACGTAGATGGAAGTTTTAAATATTGAACATTTCTTTTTAAAGTTTTATCAAATACATTTAAATTGGTTTTGGGCATAATTGCCAGGTTTTTGGGAACTTATTTTATTAATTATGGTTTTCCGTTGAATTATACTCTGAATTGGTTGTTTTAATGGAACGACCTGTTTTTAAGTTTAAGTGTTTTTGTAAGTGTTTTGGATGAATACCAACTGTAGGATTCTTGGGATTCGGGGTCTTACAAGTTGGTATCAGAGCCATGGTTCGAGGGATCGAGCATCCCCGAATGCTTGGACTCGTATTGTAAGGGAAGATACTAGTATGCCCACCGCGAGTAGCTGCACGCCAAGAGGTACTTTTAATTGTTAGTCATTCCTTCGAATTTTAAAGTTCCAGTATGTGATTAATTGTTTAAGTGTTGGAAAGAATTCTAATGTGGTTAGGGGCAAGGGTGATTAGGACGGGCATTATATAAAAAACACAACATGATTAGAACCATTAATGCTACTTGTACTTGACCGCGTTATGATCCCAAAAACGTCTGTTTTTTGGGCTGGGAAAATGTCTGCACTGTGGGAAAATGTCTGTATGACTGATGGTTCTAATCAACTTTATGGTTCTAATGTCACTAGCAGTTTACCCTTACCTTACATGTTCTAAATGCCACTTGTACTTGACCGCGTTAAAATTCTGTCTTGGTAAGGATAAATCATGGTTAACACTCGTGCAGCTAAGAGAGGTCGTTCTAGTGTTCGTGGTCGAGGTCGTAAGCCACGTGCCGAAGCCGAGAGTGAGATCCTTACTCCCCAGCAGGAAGAAAACCCGATTCATGAGGAGGGGCATAACCCCGCCTTAGATCCTGCAATGCGCGCAGCAATCGCAGATGAGGTTTACCAGGTGCTCCATAGCGCCATTCCCGAGATCGTTGCTGAGGCTGTTAGGGCCATGGAGAAGTCTTTGATTGGTTCTGGTAAGGAAAGGAAGGGTAAGGAGGCGCAGGTCAAGGAGGAAGAAGAGGTGTATGTTCCGAGTGGGGGTGAAGACGATGTACGAGCTATTAGTGTATCTACCCAGGGTTGTTCGTATGGTGACTTTAAGAAATGTGATCCTCCTTCTTTCGATGATACTAAGGATGCGTTGGCAGCACATCAGTGGGAGGGAGATGGAGGCCGTTCTGAGGGTTAGTAAATGCAAGGGGGATGACATGGTGACTTATGCTACTGCCTCGTTTCGTTCCGAGGCACTATGTTGGTGGGATAATCTGGCGCAGGCCATGGGTGATCGTTAGATTAGGAGGATGACGTGGGATGAGTTGAAGAAATTAGTTCTTGATCAGTTTTGTCCTCCACATGAATTGAACAAGATTGAACAGGAATTTTTGACCTTGGAGTCAGGTAGTATGACGCATCGAGAGTATACCACGAAGTTTAATAAGATGGCTCGATTATGTCCCGATCTGGTTACTCCTGAAGGTAAGAGGATTAAGAAGTATGTGAAGGGTCTTCCGGTGGATGTTTGTAGGGGCGTGGTGACCACCGACATGAGCTCCTTTCACTCGGTGGTTACCCTAGCAAGCACATTGTATGATCAGAGGGAGAAGTTACCGCCGACCGAGACTAAGAAGACATGGAACTCAAACTCGTACGGTAAACGACCCGGGGGAAGCAATTTTAATTCGACTGAGAAGAGGGTAAAGACTAAGACTTCGGATTTTAAAAGGGATGCGGCATTTAGAAATTGCAAGAAGTGCGGGAAACCGCACAAGGGGGAATGTAAGATTGGGTCCGGCTCCTGTTTTCGATGTGATAAGGTTGGACACCCCCATTTCGAGTGTCTGATGTTGACTTGTTTCCGATGTAAGGGTGCCGGCCACATGGCATTAAATTGTCTTACCATCAAAGCGGGGGGGTCCAGTCAGGGGACTTCCTCGAGAGGAAAAGTGGAAGAGAAGCCGAAGGCTAGGGCGAGGGCCTTCAACATCTCCAAGAGAGAGGCAAAGGATGACGCGGACGTTGTTTCAGGTACTTTTCCTTATTCATTTTTTATTCAACAGTTATAATTTCTCATTCCTTTGGAATCATATGTGATGATCATGTAGCTAAGCAGTAGTGTAATATTATCCCGGGTACCTTTTTACTTGATGAATTACAGGCATCGGTCTTATTTGATTCGGGTACCAGTAGAAGTTTTGTGTCTACCGCTTTCTGTTCCTCGTTGAATAAATCACCCAAGCGCGTAGTCGATGTGTTTGAGGTTGAGGTCGCCATAGGAAAGTCCGTTTCCGTGTCTAGGGCTATTCAGGGTTGTTC
This sequence comes from Bidens hawaiensis, assembly GCF_021521415.1. Lineage (NCBI taxonomy): Eukaryota > Viridiplantae > Streptophyta > Magnoliopsida > Asterales > Asteraceae > Bidens > Bidens hawaiensis. Next base: position 33,212 of record NW_027502839.1, read on the forward strand.
CATCGAGTCGTCTGGGTATAGATTTCTGGTGCGGTTGTACTTAATGCCGCTTGGCTGTTTCAATGTGGTGCTTGGGATGGATTGGCTTGCAAGTGTTGATGCTTAGATCGTTTATGGTCGGAAACTCGTACGTCTAAGGGCCCCAGATGGGACCAAAATTACGGTCTTCGGTGATCGGAATGGTGCGACACCACATATCATATCCATACTCAAGGCGGGAAAACTGATGTAGCGGGGTGCGAGGCGTATCTGGCGTATGCTATAAACGTGAAAACCGAGGTGGCTACCATCAGTGATGTTCCTATTTTTCGGGATTTCCCGGATGTATTTCCAGATGATTTGTCAGATGTGCCACCGGATCGCGAGGTCGAGTTCCAGATAGACCTTGCGCCGGGTGCGAAACCCGTTGCTCGAGCTCCCTACCGTCTAGCACCGAATGAAATGAAACAACTGATGGGTCAATTGGAAGACTTGCTCGACAAGGTCTTCATCCAACCGAGCATCTCACCTTGGGGTGCCCCGGTCCAGTTCGTTAAGAAGAAGGACGGTAGCATGCGTATGTGCATTGACTACCATGAATTGAATAAACTCACTGTGAAGAATCGGTACCCTCTACCAAGGATTGACGACTTATTTGATCAGCTCCAAAGAGCTAGTTGGTTCTCAAAGACCGACCTTAGGTCCGGGTTCATTTGAAAATTCGTGAGGAAGATATCCATAAGACTGCCTTCCGCACTCGTTATGGACATTACGAATTCCTAGTGATGTCTTTTGGTTTGACCAACGCACCGGCTGCATTCATGGATATTATGAACCGGGTGTGTAGGCCGATGCTCGATCGTTCGGTTATTGTGTTCATCGACGACATTCTTGTATATTCCAAAAGCGAATCTGATCACGCCGGTCATCTCATGGAAGTTTTGGAAGCTCTACGAAAGAACAAGTTGTACGCAAAATTTTCTTAGTGTTCTTTTTCATTACGTGAGTTCTTGGGTCATGTTATTAACCCGAGTGGTATTTTGGTTGACCCTGCAAAGGTGGAGGCCATAAACGATGGGAATCTCCTAACTCTCCGTCCGAAATCCGTAGCTTTCTGGGCTTGGCGGGGTATTACCGCCGCTTCATTCCCGACCTTCGAAAATTGCTTCGTCATTGACCAAGTTGACCAAGAAGAGTGTTAAGTTTGTTTGGGGTACCGAGCAGGAGGAGGCTTTTCTCGAATTAAAGAACAGGTTGACGCATGCTCCGATTTTAGCGTTACCCGAAGACACTGACGATCTAGTTGTTTATTCTGATGCCTCTTACCAGGGG
>NW_027502840.1:0-50868 GCF_021521415.1 Bidens hawaiensis
GATATAAGGTTCATGAAGAAACCCTAGATCTAGCCTAAGAATGTTTAAATCATAAAGGTTTAAGCTTTATGGATAAACGGGTTAGGTCTTGGCCGAAAATGGAAATGGAAACGGATTAAGGACGATATAGTGCCATAATAGGGTGTTAATGCCGTGAGATGTAATGATAATGATGATAAAAACAACATATGGCCGCAGGTCATTCGAATACAATATATATACTCGCATACATACATACGTTTGAATACATGGATGACTCGCATACGCACATACATTCGAATACATTGGATGACTCGCATACCTATATATGTTCGAATACATAAGGATCTCGAATACAATATAGGCATTCGAATAAAATATATGTATTCGAATACAATGTGTATTCGAATACAATATATATTCGAATACATGATGTATATGAATACACTGTATTCATATACAAAGTTGCATTCTAAACTCCTATTCGAATACCAGTAGTTGCATGCTAGTACATTGTCAATTCAAATACATGGCAAACTCGAATACAATGAGGATATGATCCTATTCAAATTCAGGAAAGAAAGAAAGAACAGAAAGATGATTATGAGAAGTCATTCTATCAAAATGCAAGAATGTATTCGAACCTAAATGAAATCACATACAATTATGGTCTAAGTACATACCATTCGAATACGTGGGTACTCATATACAAATGTATTCTAACGAGGAAAGAAAGGAAGACAGAAAATACACAAGGGACTCTAATTGAATACTAAGTATTCGAATACATTAGTGTTTGAGAATAAAATTGTATTCTAAGTAATTTCTAATTGAATACAATACCCTATAAAGCCATTAGGATATACCAGACTTAGCCATTTCTGGTGAAACTTGAATAATGTGATTAGAGCAAGTATTGATATACGTAACTAATGTACAGTTAGCTGAGCTCAGTTAAGGAAGTGAATGACAATTAACGGAGAACGTAACAGAATACAGGTGAGTTTCTAGCCCAATTTCCATGTTATATTTTTCGGGGTTGTGTGCATACTCAATATGAGCGTTAATACACTTACCTTAATAGTAAGTGTATGCTTATTTATGAATGATATAAAGAATGTTCGTCGGTGCGTGAATGATCTTCGAATATTGCACGTATTGTCGGGGTAAGTAATGTGTCTAGAGTAAAGTATGTAATGGAATGAGTATGTATTAAGGTATGATTGGTTATATAGAAAGGTATGGAAGGTATGGTTAGAACGGGAACATAACCTAATAATATCTGTGAATGAAGGGTACATACCCAAATAATATCTGTGAATGTAGGGAATAGACCCTAATAATATCTGCAAATGGAGGGAACATGCCCTAATAATATATGCGAATGTAGAGAACAGACCCTAATAATATCTGCGATTGTAGGGAACAGACCCTAATGATATCTGCGAATGTAGGGAACTGACCCTAATAATATTTGCGAAGGTTATAGGACTAGGTGTATGTATATATGTATGTACCAAAAGAAAGAATGAAAGTATGATTGTATGGGAGTATGAAGAAAGGTAAAAAGCTATGTATGTATATGTACCTTCGGGTGCGTATATAAGTAAGTGTATGGATGTATTGTATGTTACTTGTATTAACTAGAACTTACTCAGCATAGCTGACTTTTAGTATGCACGCAGGTGAGTAGAATAAGGCAGCTAGCTTGAGCAGGGCACATGGTAGAAGAATAAGAGGTTGGAATCTAAAGACTCAAGATGTTTTTATATTTATTAATATTCAATTTGAAAGACAAAAATGTTTGTTTATGACATGTTTATGAAGTAACATGTAATATTTAATGAAATATTTTTATTCCACGAAAGTTTTAATTAACTCTGATATTTAGAACTGTGTTTATGAGTAAATCCAACGTCCAATGTAGGGAACCGGGATCAGGGCCTTACAGTACATCTATTATAAGTTGACACAAGAAGAAGACACTAGAACTTAGGTTATATTGATAAATGGACAAGTTGTTAATTGTTCTTGTATTTTTTTATTTTTCTTGTATTTCTTGTTACAAACTTGTGTACTTGATGTTTAAATTAATTAATACTATTGTCACTTAATAGTGTCACATATGTTTTGAGCAATCTGTACGTCACACTAAGGCGTTTCCGCTTTAACCGGGGTTTTACAGATTGCTTGAGGACAAGCAATGTTCAAGTGTGGGGATGTTTGATGTACATAAAATTATACATATTTTTAGCATCAAATAATCTCTAAAATCTGTAACTTCTATCAAATAATTCAGCTCAGAAGGCTACTTATCACATTAAAATGTAATTTCAGGTAAACCCAAGCCTTAAACGAAGAAACAAGCGAAAAGACGAAGAAAAACGAAAGAAAACCCAAGAAAACCCTTAGACACACCCTCGTGCCCCTAGACACACCCCTATGCTTCTGAATACAAGAAAAGACAAAAATCTGCAAGAAAAGACAAACACTGGACACAGAAGCACGGGTCGTGCTTTAGTAATCATGGGGTCGTGGTCACCTTTCAGAAGAAGACAAAAGAAATATAACATATCACCAAAAGCACGGGATCGTGCCTCAGAGAGCACGCCTCCGTGGTGAGTCATCATGTACGATCTGACATAGCATTTAATGCAACTGGACACCTGGACACAGGGGCGTGCCTCAAGAAGCACGGGGTCGTGCCTTCTTCTCCAGACTGCCTATAAATAGGATATCAAGTTGCATTCATCAAGTGTGCTTGAAGAAAACTTCCATATGGGTTTCTCTTATAAAAACACTCACATTACACTCATATTGAAGATCTTGTGAAGAGTTTGAAGGCTTGGAAGCTATCATCATCATCATCCATCACCATTGAAGAATGAAGATTCATCCACATTTGGTTAGATTGTTATAGTTTGATCACGTGTTTGTTATCTCCGTCTCTTTTAATGTTCATAACCATGCTCATTATGAGCTAAACTCCGTTTACCATCTAAAATCTATAAAGAAGCTTTGTTTTACTTGATTATTATGTTTAACATGTGATTTAATTTGGTAAAGTACATGGTTATTTTGCAATTATCCTTTGATGAAGAAATGTTATTTCACTTTAACTCAATACATCAAGGTTGATGACTAAAAATCATTCATGTTCACTCATGTTCTTGGAGACTAGAAATTGTAACAAGAATACTTTGATAACTTATTCAAGATAAAACGTGGATCCTTATGTTGGACTTAGAAATGATGAGATATGAGTTATGATCTATTTCTCTAGTTTTGATAATCCTAAAATAACATTGTTAGCACGATTGCTTAGGTTATCATGCTATTTAAGAAATCATATGTTAATGGAATGTGTAACTATAACCTAATCAAATCAACCAAGGGGAGGTTGTGTGAGTTAACTACAACCACTCTAAACTGTTAGGATTGGTGTTTGAGAAATCGAAGTCAATCCTAATCGTTCTACTTTACCAAACTGCTTGTCTACTTAAATTGAAATTCTCGTGGTAGCATGATATTAAGCATAGGATGGACTTGAAAATACGCCTGTTACTTTCTTTTATGTCATAGAATATGTTCGCTTAGAAATGAGGGACTGTTCTATCATATATTATTAGGACAAGTTTATCACATGTTTACTTAATAATCATCAAGGAAGAATGGAGTGGATTCTTAATCTTAGATGGTAACCTTCATATAATTGAACTACTCATTTGGAAATTCTCTTGTTGTCATCTATATATTATATAAATATTTCTAATTTATAAAAAGTTTAAAATCAACCCCAAAATGATTAAAACTCTCCAATTAAACTAAAACGAAGATTAATTACTGGAAACATTTGTGTGTATGGATCGATACTTGGTTCTTACCAATACTATTCTACATATACGATAGGTACACTTGCCTATTTTGTGTGTGTTTAGTCTTAGTAGAAATCACTTTTATAAATTTAAAACACGATCTTGTGCAAAAGCTAAATCTCCAATCCATTATAATATTACTAGCACACACGAGCAAACAATCACACGCTCTGGTCACTCCCCCCGCCCCTCTCAAGCCACCAGAGTGCATCATTTGTAATGGAGTCTTTATATGCGTTTAAACCGCTTTGACGGGTATGAGGCTTCTAAGGAAACCCGGATAGCCCACGGGTCATAACAACTCATCTCAACATTTTCCTCTTTCTTCTGCCTGCGAGACTTTCCTCACACCCACCTTATCGCTGGTGTGGATTGAAACAGGGAGAAGACTGAGCGAAGGTCATGGTGAATTGAAAGTCTTTCTCTATCTTCACAATTGAAAAACCTTACCTTTCAATCAATGATTCCATGGTGCGATTTCATCGCTTCGGCAACACATTTATTGCGCACTAATTTTGAATCTCTTTTTTTGCAGGCGTCTTTTTCTTATTATGCTAATTTCAAATCGAATTCAATAAGTAAGTTGCATCATTGCCCATAATCTATATGTATACACAAAATTGATTGGCTTTTGTTCTATATTTAAGATAGGCCTTTGTTAACTATTAAAGATTCATATTTCTTTATTAATTAGGTTTTTTCGTTAATTTTTTTAAGGTTTTATGATATATATTATTTATTCTTGTATTCAATTTCAAAATGTTATTTCCGTTAGTGTTCTAATGAGGGTTATTTTTCGTTATGCCTTTATTAGTTATTGAAGATCATTGAGGTTTATGATCCCGATAACAAAATCATGACTGGATAAGTTGTTGGAACTTTACACCCTTCTAAATCATGTACATTTATTATTATTATTATTATTATTATTATTATTATTATTATTATTATTATTATTATTATTATTATTATTATTATTTTGTATATGATAGGAGCGGTTTGTTACAATGGAACTCTAATTGATCTAGCATCGCTGCTATTCATCGATGTTAAAAGATCTGATTGCTACAAGTACTATGTTTTACAACTATTAATCTTTTATTCTATAGGTTTGACTACATACAGATTCGTCTTGATTTTATGTTAGATGCTTTACTGATAAACTCCAAAAATGTGATCTACAAATTTATGTTAATTTTAGTCAGAGGCTTCAAGCTGAAGTGAATTAGGTTTTATTTACTTTCAAAGTTAAAGTATCAGATTATTGAATATGGTAGCTTTAATGTTTTGGGCTAAACACCTCAGTAGGCTATTCTGGTGGTGTTTGACTTTAATGATCAAACACTTATTTTATAAAATTTAATTTCATGTTGATTGGTTTTAATTTACTTAAGTACTTCAGTGGGGTATTACAGTAAACTTTGGGTTTCATTTCAGTGGGGTATTCTAGTAAACTTTGGGTTTCATGGTCAAATAATTTCTTTTATGCAGATTGGATATAACTTATTTTCAAGGATTTGTAAATTGTTTTATCTCCTGATTTATTTGCATATCATAATTCACTTTAATTTAGATGCTTATTTAATTTGCAACATTTTTTTTCACATCTGTTTGTTTGACTTTTGGATTAATATGGTTTTGTTTAATAATATATTTTTTAGATAACGATATTGTTGGTGTTTGAAACTTCACTTTCAACTCAAGATTACTACATGTTTTACTTATTTGTAAGTTTAAGTATCTAAACTTCACTTTCAACTCTAAATTGAACCGCAGCGGAAACGTAAACGGGATGCAATAGACGCATCTGATATCAACAGCATTGCTTATAAAGAAAACACCACTACATTAATTTACATCTCAATACATTGTTCCGAGTTTCGTTATCATCTAGGCGTTAACACATAAGTTTTACCGATAGTACATTAGCATATTTAATACAAAATAAAGATCATTAAGCTTCCACAAAATAGCACACATCATCAAGCACGTATCACTCATTCCAATTTGGGTGTACCTAGAAAGCATGTAAAGAAAACGGGTCAACTACGAATAGTTGGTGAGTTTCACTAATTTAAGTAAACGATGACAAATCATTATAATAATCATATAATAGCGACGTAATTATGCTAAGCCTACAAGTGAAACCTCTGTTAACCCAGAGACACATCCAATAATCTCTGGGGACACTGTTAACCCAGAAACACATTTAATAACCTCTGGGGACACTGTTAACCCAGAAACACATTTAATACCCTCTGGGGACACTGTTAACCCAGAAACCCATTTAATAACCTCTGGGGACACTGTTAACCCAGAACACTGTTTCGGGCCTTACACTGTTAGCAACTCAGACAATTACCATCTTAATACATTACCGTACGATTCCCGTACAATAAACATCATATAAATACATTCATTTCCATGCGATCAGCATGTACTTAAACATTTTGATAGAAACATGCTTTCCGCCCCGGGAAAATATTTAAAACAGTTCAGTAAAAAGGGGCTCGTGAAACTCACCTTCTCGTGAGTCAGTATGTAGTACAGTGAACAGCTATGAGCCTGAATCTGTAATATGATACCTAAGTCGTTACTATACAATTTCCATAAATTAAATCCGTGTCAACCGGTACATCTGGGACACTGTTAACCCAGTACTGTACTCGATCCGGGGACAATGTTAACCCAGAGACACTTCTCAGGACTCAGATTGTGATATCTCTTAGAGTTTATCCGTCAAAATTATTATTATTATGTTTTCCCCGTTTTGCGTGCCTAGCACGGTTATCCGTTTTTATGTTTCAAAAATGAGTTTGGTCACACACGACCCGAAAATAGTGTTTGACTGATATTTTAGTTAAAGCCGTGAATTTAGAGCTCGGTTCAGACGCCCCGTTTGGCCGCGGGACCCGTTTCCGTCTTTAGGGTGCCGGAAACTGTTATTTCGGATAAAAATACCCAAATCATCCGAATTATTTTCGGATGATTTATTTTTACTTGATTAACTTAGTTTCATGAAAATAGTCCATTTTTAAGGTTTTTATACACCAGTCAGCTCGCTTAGGCGAACCTTGCCGGTTTACGCATTTTAAGCTTTAAAAGTTTGTTTTTATGTTCTTTTTAGCACAAATAATTATCCGTTTAGTCTCGGATCTTGAAATTTTGGACAAATCACTTTTTGACAGTAAGGAATTTTATAAAAATATTTCCAGAATTAATTTTTATATTTAACATTTATTTATCTATTTTTAAACGTCATTTAAACACCAAATATGTCGAAAATACCAAACGACCTTAGAAAAATCCCAAATTTTTCTGGGATGACCCCTGCCATCCACATAGTTCCCTGTAATTTTTTCAGAACCAAAATCTCATTTTTCATGCCATTTTCACCAAAACCGAGCTAGAAAACCCTAGAACTCGTTTTACCGAAAAGTCTACTTAGACTTCTCCAACGGATCTGAAATTTTGTGTGTGACTTTTATATGTTATAAAAAGCTTATCTGGAATTTTCTAGAATTTTTCATGATGTTTAACTATTTTTCATCATTTTTAGCCAAAACCGAGCATTAAATTCACCAAATATTCATCCTTTGTCCAAAAATTACCAAATTTTCACAGATCTCATATTTTCATGTGTAGATCATCTCTGTGAAATTTCATGACCCAACTCTAAGTCTATCACAATCTGTCCAAATCATATAAATCATACGAAAAACCGAACTACCTTGTGTTTCTAGCTTTAGATCGCAAAGATCTTGCTTTCTAGCCTTTGCTAGCAACTAGATATAACACCTACAAGCACAATAACACCACACCAAGCAAGTTACACCCACAATCAAGCCAATTCTTTCATGGTTTCGGTTATGATATAGAAACAAAGATTTTAACCGTAAAAATTCGTGTTTGACTCTTTTAACTCCTTTCTTGGACCAAGATCCCTTGTATAACTTGTATACATCACTTGATCACGCAAGAATCGGTTCCATCTCGGGTTTTCACCCATTTTTCACTTGGAACCTCATTTTCTTGTAAAAACTCAAGATCATGGAATTGAAACTAGAATTTATGCATTTACAACATGCATTTACCTTGTGTTCTTGGTGTAAATCAAAGGAAAATTGGATGAATGTTTGAAGGGTTGAGAGAATTGTGGAGTTGGGATGTTAGAAAAAAGAAAATGAAATGTTAATCCATATGCATGGACCGATCGGTCCTCATAATGGTGTGGGGTGGGGCCCACACCTCAAATCTTGGCCACACATTCAGATTGTGTAATCCGGATAATGTTGTGGATAATCTGGTTCAGTTCGTTTTTCGGTTAAACGTTTAATTCCGCTCAAAACGAGGCCAAAACGGTCGTTTTTCGGCTTAAAAATAAAATTTATATAAAACCGATTTAAAAACTTTAGAAAACTTAAACCATGACATTAATTAATTTAAAACATCATATTATTAGTAACTGCGCGTCTTTTTCGGCTTGATCGATCATCTCTTGCTTGGTTTGGTATTAAATGTTTCGTTTAACGTACCGACGTACCATTAAATCGAAATTCATTTCTGTGCTTTATTTCACTTCTCCCGAAGCTCTAATACTTTATAAACACCACTAAATATCATATATTTCGTCTAAATGTAATCTCCGATTCATTCGGGTTTCAATAACCGTCAATCGGTTAACCGTACTTCCAATACGATTAACTGTATAATCAAGTATAATTCGTACCGTGAATCATACATACTCGTATATACACATTATAATTCATATATTCAGTATTAAATAACACGTAAATAGTATATACCGGCTAGGGTATACCTGAATTTGCCGGAATCGTTACAGTTTTCGAGAATTTATATGTCATGGCTGAGCCAAAAAAGACCCGTAGGTCCTAACAAGTAACGAAATATGTAACATATAAGCTAAAATTTTTAAACGACATAAACATTATAATATAAAAATAGCAAAAATACAATAAAAAAACAAAATACAATAATATCTAATGGTTTATGCATAAACTTATACATAACACCAGTTTGAGACTTTTTCATTACATCATCTCGTTTTTTTTTATGTTTTTGAGTACCGGATAGGTGTTTAAGATGCATAATTGATTGCCAAAAGCATAAAAATCAAATACAATATGCCAATATATCCATATAAATAGACTAATAGTTTGACCTAAATCCCTAATCACTTAAGAAAAATAGACTAAATGACTAATAGTTATACTACTATAACTATTAACTAAATTAATAATTAAATGTCCAATAGTTAAACTTAAATATCCAATACTTTTGTGTGACCGATGGTGAGCTATTGCTTGAATGTTTGGTGGACGGTGGACTAAAGAAGCCAAGAATGATTCCTGCTTTCCTGGTTGGAATTTGAAAGGGGTACGACAAGACTTCTAATCGGCATTTTCTTTTCTTTTTTTAATTATTGATTTTGATTCAATTGTTTGAACCCAATAACCTAAAACTATAAAATGGACTATGAATCATAACTTTGCGGGGGTGAATGGCTGATGGTTTTTAAATGATCAAAATTGGTTATAAATATAAAAAAAATTTGTGCCCCTAAAAAAGGTGCCCCGATCGAGGGTGTAGCTCGCACACCTCTTTGGTTGGCCATGTAATGTATATGAATAAGAATAATTGATTTGTTTAGGTTATTATTAATCCACTAGGTATTACTTATAATCGTAAATGAACGTAAAATTGGTTGACCCGAAACACGAGCTGAGTTGAGCCTGACTAGGCTCGAGCTTCGTTCGCTTTGACTTATGAGGGCTCGAGCTCAAACTCGACAAGTTGAATATTTATTGAATTGATTGATCTATATATATATTAGTATTACTATATATAATAGATATTGAAAAGAGAGTGTATAGATGTTGAAAATTAAGATATTTACAATAAATTATTCATATTGTACAAGTAGTTGATGCAAGAAATCTTAAAACCCTATCTATATTTTCTCAACATCTGAGGCATAAATTATTCATATTGTACAAGTACTCTCTCTTTACTCACCAGTCATGTATGGTTTTTAAATCTGAATGCTCTCTCTCTCTCTCCTTCTCTATTTGATACTGCCTCTCACAGGTACGATTTTTAGGGTTTTTGATTTCCATGTCAATTGTATTATGTGTACGGAGTTCAGTTTGGTAATGATTATAATTGACTGGAACTAATGAATACCTGTGTTTTTAAGCTAATCAGGGATTAGATGATCGAAGACAACTATGGGTGTTTTGCAGGTTATATCTAAAGACGAGTCAGTGAATACCTCAAAAAGTGCTGTTGATGTACATAAATGTTCACTTCATTATTGGATTCAAGCTTAAACATGTTTAGTATAATATCTATAACCGGGCTTTCAAAAACCTTCTGGCCGATTATCCGTCTAATCATCAATTTTATAGGTAAGTGATTAATTTTATTAAAGTGATTGAAACCGAACTCTACAGAAATCAGCAACCAAAAAAAATAAGACCAAACTGAAACCAAATACCCAAAAATTGAAAAACTGAAACCTAAATGAAAAAAAAAAAAACAGGAGATAGAAATTGAATTGAAACGGAGCCAAAACTCGAGTCAATTGTAACCAAACTGAAACAAAACTTAAAAACTGAAACTGATCCGAAAACATCAAATTTGGGTATGGAGGAAATTTCAACAATTAGGGTTCATGACTAAATTTGGATTTTTAGTATATATGACAAGGAGATGGCATTTATGATTTAAGTAGATCAAACCATATTCATTCTTCAATACAAAGCTATGATGCAGTGATTAAAGAATCGGTGATGGGCTAACGGTCGATTAAGCTTTTAATGTAATCATTCTCAGGTGGGTGGTAGTAAGGTATGTGTTTGACATTTTCAGCAAATCTAACAATTATTCAGCTTTTTAATTTTAATAAGAATTTCATTAGATTTTGATAGTGTGATATATATTTCATTGTATGTCTAACAATTAACAACCGTTAAACCTTAATTGAATTGAAATCTAGATGAATAAATATTTTAAATACATTCGAGGTGTTGACAAAATGAGCTACACAAACATAAAACAGAACCGTTAATATTTGTTTGGGTTAGGTTATTTCGGTTTGGTTTAGTTCTATTTTTGGTTTGGGATTCTTTTATCAATTATTTAAATATTTAGTTAATAACAAGATTCCAACCCAAATTCATTATCCAATGCTATTTTTTATGGCCCAAATGGTAAAATCGGAAACAAAACTAATCAAACACAAACCGAAAAACAAAACCAAAAGGTTTCCAAAACCTCATAAATAGAATTTTTTGTTTTTGGCTCAATTTGAGACAAAAACCGACACAAAAACTGAATTTTTTATTTCTGTTTTTTTGTCTTGGTTTGACATTGCAGGTTGTTTGGCAGGACGCGGTAGATCCAGACATTGTATGTTTTTTGGTGGCATATTTGCTTCCAAAATGAATTAAGATTAACATCGATTCAGAGATATCCTTATGAGGCAATTTTTGAAACAAAGCCATTTACAAACCCGTTGAAGCACAGAGCAACGAAAGCAACAGATGGAGTCCGGACCGCAAATTGTTTACAACGACTGTACTTGGTAGCTAGGCGGCGGTGATAAGAGCATTTGAACTGGACTAAAACATAGAAGGATTGAAGTGATAAGTCAAGGATCATGCGGCCCGCAGCTGCTGATATAGACAACAAACGATGCAACATCGACATGCAATCTGAGCAATTTCTAGATCAACTCATGGCGTACGGACAACAGTGATTCAAGATGTTTGGTAGTTGCGTAGGAGGCACTTTAGGGCTCAACTTGATGATCAATTATAACTAATAAATGTGGTTTTGGGCTGTCAAAAACAGATCGGAACAGCAGGTTTAATGATTTTAGTTTTGGGGCAGAATCAAGGTAAACAGTGGGTTCGTAAGACACCATCGGGGATGATCAAGGTGCGATCAAGGGCTGTTATGGGGCTGTGGGTGCTTGCAAATTGTGATAGTGGCTGGTTAGTCGAAGAATTAGGCAAGCACCGGTTGCCTAATTGTGGCATGCAGCTGTGGCAAAATAATGCAAAAGATGGCAAAATGTTAGAGTTGGAAGCAATGCCAGTTGTGGTATATTTAAGGGAAAAGGTCAAAGTGAATGTCATGGAATGGTTAGAGTGATAAGAGTGGTTCAAAGTTTCTATTTTTGTCCTCTTTTATTTAATTGTTATAGTGGTGGTTTTTGAATGCTATATGGTTGTAAACAACAAATGTTTTGAATACATTTTATGGTTATAAGCAACACTGACATGTATTTTGAATTCAGGGGCATCATTAGTATTTTGGTAAATTTTAAATTGCACCAGTAAGACGAGTTTGATGTTACAGTTTGTTTTGTATCGTTGTTCAAATTTTTTTTATTCAGGGGTAAACTGAGAATGGCATGTTTTGGATATCACCATTAAAGCATGCTGGTTTATCTTTACCTTTACGAAACATTGTTTGACATTATCTTTAAAAACACGTTTGACTTCATCTTTAAAACACACAGTTTGACTTGTTTTCACAATCACATAGTGATACCAAAGGGTGCATCCACCCTTCATTCGTCCAAAAAGGGTCCCACCAATAGCAAATCTATGGTATGGTTTGAGAAGAGTAAGATGTAGACAACTTTACCTCTTCCCTTTATCAATAGAGAGGCTGCTTCCGGGGTGAGACCCCCGACTCGATAGTAGTTTTGCATCAAGCTTGGACATAAGGCACATAACACTCAACCATCGGGACACCGCCGATTGGTGCATGTTCCCTTGTCTTTCGGCTATCAGCGCCACCACATGACGCCTGATCAACCTTCCGTCACTTTTAACGTTATTTCACGAGATTAGTAAAATAGCGTCAAAATTAGTGCATTGTCACCTTTGCTCACTCGAGGCTTCACACATATATACGTTATATGCGCGCACCGCAAGCAGGGGAAGTAGAAGGCCGATAATGATTTTAACATATCTTTTGCACATGGGAGAATCAAACCGTCTAACAAAATCATTATTTGATATATTAATACTGAGGTCAACATTGAACAATTACCGCTCTTACTGATAGAAGAATTGCCGACCAGGGATTATGTCGTCACCGTCGCATCGCGCGGGTTACCTATAGTATATATATATCTTGCTATACTAATAAACAAAAATAATGAGTATGATGTGTCTTAACTACATTTCTTCTAATTTCTATTTTCTCTTCTCCTTAATCCATACTATAAATAGATTATGGGTAAAATGGTTTGACATTCATGAGTTATAACCGGGTTATTATTTACTTTATTTGGAAACCTATCGTTCTGTTTAAAAGGTTAATTAATAATTGATCACATATTGAATTCAAAAATAAATATAAGTTTTGAATTTGTACCTTTTTATTTTTATAAATAATATAATACAAATTATATAGTGTTGAAGCTCCGAACCAAAGCAATTTTACAAAATAAATAACATTATATAATCTGATTTTTTTTTCAATATGTAAAATGGTTAACTGTATTATATTTCATTGACTTGGATAGTTTACTTGGCTAACATATCATCTTAGCCAAGTTGAAAGTAACATATAAAAAACATTTAAGTGAAGAATACATAGAGAAGATGGCGATGGCGATGGCGATGACGATGACGATGGTATCAATGTCAAAACCCTCGTTTTCACAACAACCCACCCCTCATGATCTCGCCGTCGTGACCTTGTTTTCATCGTCAATCCTAGAGGTTCTTCTTACTTTTTTATTTATTTATTTATATACACATCGACTAATTAATCAATTAATAAAAGGATCTATCTGTATTACACAGGTGCTAATGGCCGTACCGGAAGAGAATGGCTGCCCTACCTTAGGTTTCGCCTCATTGCAATGTACACCACTTACTTCTTCTTAAGCATTATGCATCATGATTATCCATTATAAACTTTTAGGGTTTCTAGTTTCTGGTTAGGGTTCAACTCCGTATCCCGGCTCTTGATACCATTTGTTGGGTTTCTATGGATATTTTAAACTTAGTTAACCATTTAACTAGTCATTAAAATGGCGGAAGCGTGATATTTACAAACTAAACATATGTATCCATGTGTTTATATATGTATATATTACAAGTTTATATAAGATGTGTTCATGAACAACCTAGTTTATTCATGTCATAAGATTACCAATAATCTATTTATTAGAAACCCGAAGCAAGGATCAAATGATACGGAAAAACTAAACTATCAAAGCTATAAACACTTACATTCTTAACCTTTTAAGAGTGTGCTTGATGTTGAAGAAGATGATGATGTTGATGCTAGACTTTCAAAGGAAAATCCTCAAACGGAAGATACCCCGAGCCTCCAACACACACCGAACTTTGTTAGGGAGCTTGAACACGAATAATCGAGACCCGAGCCTCTTCCTTATGATCTTGGCCGAAAATCCAAAACCAAGAAAGAAAGAAAGATTTGTTCTTATTATTTATCTTGAAAGTGTCTTGATATAAATATCTTCAAAATCAAATCATATCTTGGTGTTAGGTTTTTAAGTCAAGTAACAAATACTCAACATCCACCAAATCCATGACAAAACTTGACCAAAACTTTGGGGTGTGGGGCCCACCCAAAACCGGCCCCAAAATATATTATTATTATTATTTTTTTTTATTTATTTTATACTTTATAAAATATATAAACACCCCATCTTTTATAAACCATTTTATAAAAGAACACATAGTTAAATAATCATTCCAATAATAATTATTTGAATAAATAAATTAACCAATTAATTTATTTAACACTTTCAAGTAGGTATTCAGAAACCCGATTTTCTGAATGTATCGTGTTCTGTATTTGTCTCATAGATCTTATCTTAACAAATACATTATTGATGTGTGTCTAACTCGTTATTGGGTATGACCCGACTTGGATCAAACACAACTAGCCACATTAACCTAATTATGTGTCTCGGGCATACGGTATTCCAACAATCTCCCACTTGCACGTGACTCATAAGAAGTTAATGCTAATGGTGAATACTGCCTAACAACAGGTCACCACCCCTAGTGTGTTTGACTAAGTGCCATTCAATAACATCATCCCCTTCAAGTCCATACTTGATATGATATAGGTAAGTCTTATCTTTACATCCCTTTGTTACTAGATGTCCTGTCAAATCGAAGAGACACAGAGTGATCATTCTCTCAATGATTCAACTTAACAGGCCTTAGACATCTAAACTCTCAACACATAAGAGGAACAAATCCCATCTTGACTGCATACATCCTCGTTGACATCTCATATGATATCTGAGCTCTTTCTTACACGTCATCGTGTTACCGAAATAACAAAGAAGAGAGTCAAGTTATCAGACTTGATGGAAAAACCAGATCCAATATGCATCTCAGGTCAAAGGACACAATGATACTCGCCTTTACTCAAGTATTACTTATGATCAGTTGCACTAACTCCATGCAGTGATCCTTGAGAGCGGATCATGTCCAATATTTGTATCCCACAAATATCTATGAACCTTGGTGGCAAACCTATGCCCTATATTCATCACATGAATATCAACCAATCCGGGTTCATAATAGTCTTACCTTCATACTTGTTCCCACAAGTATGATCGACTACGGACGTTTAGAACAACATAAGTCATTCATGGATTAAACATGCAAATATAGAACATAACTCATTGAATAATTAAAACATAATTAATTTTCATGAGATACCCATTACATTCGTTCTTATACAAACACTAAATACAGATTAAATCCACTCACTAGAATACCGAAGTCCTAATGCACAAACATGACCCTCATGCTTTTGCCTATCGAGGAGCTTCGTGAGTGGGTCCGCAATATTTTGATCGGTATGAACTTTATGAATACATATCTTTCCCTTTTCAACTTCATCCCTTATGTAGTTGAATCTGCGCTCAATGTGCCTCGTTTTCTGATGAGCACGAGGCTCCTTGATCTGTGCAATAGCACCCTCATTGTCACAGAATATCTCTAGGGGCTCCTGAATGGTAGAGATAATCCCTAGATCCATGATGAACTTTTTCATCCATGCAGCCTCTTGGGCTGCCATTGAAGCGGCGATGTACTCAGATTCTGTAGTGGATAACGCGACAACATCCTGCTTCGAACTCTTCCAAGAGACAGCGCCTCCATTCAAAATGAAGACATATCCCGACTGTGACCGAGAATCATCTCGGTCAGTTTGGAAACTCGCATCCACGTAACCCTTTACGACGAGTTTCTCCTCACCAGACCCATATATTAAAAACATATCCTTAGTCCTTCTAAGGTATTTTAATATATTCTTGACAGCCATCCAATGACTGTCACCTGGGTTGTGCTGGTATCTACTCGTTATGCTTAAAGCATACGAGACGTCCGGTCTGGTGCACATCATTGCATACATAATAGATCCTATTGCCGAAGCATAAGGAACATGCTTCATCCTATCCTGCTCTTCCTTAGAGCTAGGACTTTGGGATGAGCTTAACACGGTTCCTCTAGGAATAGGTACCAAACCTTTCTTAGAGTTTTCCATCCTGAACCTTTTCAGGATTTTATCAATATATGCACTTTGATTGAGTCCGATCAATTTCCTTTGTCTATCCCTATAGACCTTTATTCCTAAGATATATGTCGCTTCTCCAAGATCCTTAATTGAGAAACGACTACTTAACCACGCTTTAACGTTTTCCATACTTGGTATATCATTTCCAAATAAAAGTATATCATCGACATACAAAATAAGGAACATGATTATACTCCCACTAGCCCATTTATACACACACGCCTCATCACCGTTTTGGACGAAACCAAACGCTTTGATTTCTTCATTAAAACGATGATTCCACATCCGTGATGCTTGTTTCAACCCGTAGATTGATTTCCTTAACTTACATACTTTGTCAGGATTAGATGGATCGACAAAACCTTCAGGCTGAACCATATGGACATCTTCCTCAAGATATCCATTAAGAAAAGCGGTCTTGACATCCATCTGCCATATCTCATAATCAAAATGAGCTGCAATGGCAAATAATATCCTGATCGACTTAAGCATCGCGACCGGCGAGAAGGTTTCATCATAATCAATCCCTTGAGTTTGTGTGAAACCTTTTGCTACAAGTCGTGCTTTGTAAGTATCTAGATTTCCATGCATATCGGTCTTCTTCTTGAAGACCCACTTACATCCAACCAGTTTGGAGTTAAGTGGACGATCAACCAATTCCCAAACTTGGTTATCGTGCATGGATTGCATCTCGGCACTCATGGCTTCAAGCCACTTGTCACAATCAGGTTGTGACATAGCATCTTTGTAGGAAATCGGTTCATCCGAATCGACCAAGTAGCAATCATCCACGAGAAATCCATATTTCTTGGGAGGTCGACTAATCCTACTAGATCTGCGAGCAACGTGTGTATGATCAACCATTTGATCACCTTCAACATCCTCGTGTTGAAAACTAGTATCGACCAACTGTGTATCATCCAGTGATTCTTGAACCTCTTCAAGTTCCACTCTCTTTTCACTAGGTCCTTCCATAAGGAACTTAGTTTCTAAGAAGTATCCTTTGCGTGAAACAAACACCTTTTGTTCACTAGGATCGTAGAATATATATCCTATATCATCCTTTGGGTATCCTATGAAGATACACTTGATGGATCGAGCCTCAAGCTTATTTGGGGTGTCACGTTTAACATAAACTATGCATCCCCATACCCTTAAATATGAAAAGGATGGAACCTTTCCATGCCACACTTCATAGGGTATTCGATCCACCTTTTTGGTCGGGGCCATATTCAAAATACGAGCCGCTGTAAGTAGCGCATATCCCCAAAATGATGGTGGTAGTGAGCTTCGTGCCATCATTGATCGAACCATGTCCAACAGTGTTCGATTCCTCCTCTCGGATACTCCGTTATGTTGAGGAGTACCAGGAGGAGTGAGCTGTGAAACAATTCCACAATCTCTAAGATGACTTTGAAAAGCATCACTTAGGTATTCGCCTCCTCTATCGGAGCGGAGTACCTTGATTGTTCGGTCGAGCTGATTTTGTACTTCATTTTGAAATTCCTTGAACATTTCAAAGGCTTCATATTTGTGTTTCATTAGATACACATACCCATATCGACTAAAATCGTCGGTAAAGGTAATGAAGTACCTTTCACTATTCCTACTAGTGGGCTTGAGAGGTCCGCATACATCCGTATGTATGATACCTAACAAGTCCTTAGCCCTCTCATTTGTACCTTTAAAAGGTTCTTTGGTCATCTTGCCTTGAATACAAGATTCACACTCATCAAACGAACCTAACTCATTTGTTTTCAAAAGATCATTCTTTTGGAGAGTATTTACACGATTCTTGTTTATGTGTCCAAGACGACAATGCCAAATGTAGGAATCACTCAAATCCTTTTTGAGTCTTTTAGTGGAAGTTTGATATAATGAGCTATTTGAGGTATTGTCATGAACCAATTCATAAATACCGTTGTTTGGTACAGCTTTAAAATAAAAGATACCATTAGATGATACATGCATTTCTGATCTTACAAATTTAAAGTCAAAGTTACATTGTCTAAGAAGGTGCACGGAAATAATGTTCCTAGTCAAACTAGGAGCATACAAAACATTTCTCAAAACAACTTCCAAACCACTTGGAAGCGATAAAGTGAAGTCTCCTCTAGCGACCACGTGCACCCTTGCACCGTTGCCCATGAAAAGACTCACTTCGCCCTTCTTTAAGTCTTCATTCCTTTTGAACCCCTGCAACCAATTGCAAATATGAGTTCCACATCCGGTATCCAATACCCATGTGTTAGAAGAAATAAGATTTAGCTCAATATTAATCATAAAGACATTACCCGAGGCATGCCCCGCATTCCTCTTGTCTCTTAGCTCTTTTAGGTAGACCGGGCAATTGCGTTTCCAATGTCCGGTCTCCCCACAACCAAAACAAGGATCATCCTTATGACCCCTCGGTTCCACAACCTTTTGTTTCTTTGCCATAACCGGTGATTTGCCCTTACCCTTAAGATGCACAGGAGGACCCTTTCTTTTTGCTACCTTAGCCTTAGAATTGGGTTGAGATCGATTCTTGGATTTACCTTCATTGATCGCAAACACGGGTAAAACCCTTTTACCCATGCTCGCCTCGGCTGTTTTAAGCATTGAGTGAAGTTCTCCAATGTTTTTGTCCCACCCATTCATGTTATAATTTAACACGAAAGTGTCGAACCTTTTCGACAGGGAGTTAAGGATCAAATCCGTTGCTAACTCTTTTGAGATGGGACAATTGAGCTTGGCGAGGCGATAAATGTAACTTTTCATCTTAAGTACATAAGTTGAAACTGGTTGATTATCATCCATTCTACATGCATGCAAGGCTCGAACCGTTTCGAACCTTTCAACTCTTGATTGCTTAAGGAACATTTCCTTAAGTTGAGTAATCATGTCGTACGCATTATGGTTTTCGAAATCCTTTTGGATTTCGGGAACCATAGTCGCCAACATGAGGCATGACACTTGAATGGAATCTTCCGTGTGTTGGAATTCATATATTCGACCTCACTTCCCTCTTCCGGTTCGTTGGGGATAGGTGTTTCCAAAACATGATATAATTTTTCTTGTTTTAGAACAATCCTTAAATTTCCGAACCAATCCGAAAAGTTATTGTGGTTAAGACGGTCTTTAGCGAGAATAGATCGGAGATATACATTTTGGACGTTAGGGATTATGTTGTCGTCGACGTGTGCGGCCATCTGCAGAATTTTAATTAAGTTCATTTTAGTGTTTTACCTTTTTAATTATTAATACCCTTTTATATATGCCAAATATAATTAATAATTAAAATCTAGAATCCAACAATAAACCCGACTCCGGTTTGGTGACCTTTTTCCCATTGTCGGTTTATCAAGGTAGTTATTCATAACAATTGCAAACCCTTTTGCAACTTCTAGAGTTTATAGGACTGGTTCGAAATCATATTTCGTGTCGGCATGTTTATCCCATCAACACCTATTAGACCCCATGCTTGGGTGACCCTCTTCACATGGTTCTAATTTAAGTCGTCCTACTTGTATCAACTTGTAATATCAACATACAAACGGTTAGGTGACCTTTTTCCCATTTATATGCCAATATTACCTCAACATATTAATTTACTCTACGCGGTTAGGTGACCTTTTTCCCACTAAGAGCTTACTAATATGTTAAGCGTTATACGAAAAGGATGGTGTTTAACTTATTATCCTTAATTTTAAAAGGGATTTTTAGTTTTAATAATTCTAGTTGTAAAACTTTAAATCATGTTCTAACATGCATTTAGTAACATGATAATTTTGAAACCATTTTCAATATTCTAATTTATAATAAAACCATTTTATTATGGGCGTGAGACGGCTAGTTAATAAATCCATTTTATTAAACTATGTGTCACGTAATTACCGATAATTATTAGAACCCGTTTTATGCTTTGTTAATTAATTCTATGTGACGAAGTTGATATCCTAATATCTAGCAACCACATAATCAAACAATCAATTAACAAGCATACACAATTATACTAGACACGAGCCACTAAGTTAGACCACACTTTTTAGCCGAAACAAGTGTGTGTCTTAGGTCCGATCCTAAGGGACACATGACACATGGATGTTGTAGCTCCCACTCGATCCCGCATCCAAATGCTTCGAGCATCTTCTTCAACCCCGTTGTGATCCATTGGGCTTGAACTTGGGCCTTAGCTTCCATAAGCTTCCATTTGGGCTCAATAGGTGGGCTTAGGTCCTTTTGGGCGTGAATCCCCTTAATGGGCTTGTGAGACCCATTTTCACCATACCCGGCCCAATAAGGCCCAAACTTCCAATTTTGCAATCTTCTTTAAATTTACAAAACAAATGTCCTAATACATTTTTTCTATAAAATAAAGATATTACAAATAATCTATTTATTACATACCCATATGAATAAATAATTACAAAACTGCCCCTAATTAATTATTACAAACCGAAACTTGAATAATTAATTACAATTATCAACCACAAATAAACATCCATTTTGGTCTACGGCTCGGTCTAGTTTTAATAATTAATAAACATAACCCGTTATGTTTTAGGATCCCGTTTCAAAACCCCTTGACTTTATCGAGCCTAGCCCAACCCATTTTGGGCTTGACCCAATAACTTGATTATGAGCTTCGGCCCACATGTCCAAAACACATGGGCTTCGGCCCAATGAAAGGTCTCATGGGCTTCGGCCCATTTAACCAAAATGGGCTTCGGCCCATTTCACTTTCTCCCCTCCTTTTTTTCTTCTCGGTTAACCCATTAACCAAAACAAGTGGGCTTCGGCCCAATTTCACCCGAATTGGGCTTCGGCCCATTTACTCGGTTTTATATATATATATATATATATATATATATATTTTTTTTTTTTTTTGAACAAAGCCAAAAATTATAACAAGATTAAATACAAAAAATCATGCATGTTAATTTTTGTATAAAATCTTTCAAGGGGAAAAATATAAAACCGAAAACCCGAAGCTTAGTTTCCCGTATCCCGGCTCTTGATACCATTTGTTGGGTTTCTATGGATATTTTAAACTTAGTTAACTATTTAACTAGTCATTAAAATGGCGGAAGCGTGATATTTACAAACTAAACATATGTATCCATGTGTTTATATATGCATATATTACAAGTTTATATAAGATGTGTTCATGAACAACCTAGTTTATTCATGTCATAAGATTACCAATAATCTATTTATTAGAAACCCGAAGCAAGGATCAAATGATACGGAAAAACTAAACTATCAAAGCTATAAACACTTACATTCTTAACCTTTTAAGAGTGTGCTTGATGTTGAAGAAGATGATGATGTTGATGCTAGACTTTCAAAGGAAAATCCTCAAACGGAAGATACCCCGAGCCTCCAACACACACCGAACTTTGTTAGGGAGCTTGAACACGAATAATCGAGACCCGAGCCTCTTCCTTATGATCTTGGCCGAAAATCCAAAACCAAGAAAGAAAGAAAGATTTGTTCTTATTATTTATCTTGAAAGTGTCTTGATATAAATATCTTCAAAATCAAATCATATCTTGGTGTTAGGTTTTTAAGTCAAGTAACAAATACTCAACATCCACCAAATCCATGACAAAACTTGACCAAAACTTTGGGGTGTGGGGCCCACCCAAAACCGGCCTCAAAATATATTATTATTATTATTTTTTTTTATTTATTTTATACTTTATAAAATATATAAACACCCCATCTTTTATAAACCATTTTATAAAAGAACACATAGTTAAATAATCATTCCAATAATAATTATTTGAATAAATAAATTAACCAATTAATTTATTTAACACTTTCAAGTAGGTATTCAGAAACCCGATTTTCTGAATGTATCGTGTTCTGTATTTGTCTCATAGATCTTATCTTAACAAATACATTATTGGTGTGTGTCTAACTCGTTATTGGGTATGACCCGACTTGGATCAAACACAACTAGCCACATTAACCTAATTATGTGTCTCGGGCATACGGTATTCCAACAATACTGAGTACGATGATGATGATGATGATGATGGTTTTGTTTTTAAGAATAGATGTTTAGGTGATTTTAGTTGACTTATGGAGGGTGACGCCTAACTGATTAACTATTAACAGCCTGAAAGAAGCTGCCGTATCGTAGGTTTCGCCGCAGTAGTAATTGTAATGCGAGACTTTTATCACTTCCTTGCTAATTCTGATGTATACATACATCCTTCTTGTTACTACATTAAGCATTATGCAGTTTAAAAGTTAGGTTTTGTATTTATCGTAGGTTTCGCCGCAGTTTAGGAAGACAATTCGGGAGCTCATTCAGGAATTGCTAGATGCTATGCTAAGAAGCCCTTTTACTTGTGGAATGTTGACTTGTCAAACTTTTAAGAGAAAATAAGCATAAAAAACCGAGGTCTAGTTGTATCTCCAAGGGGTGACTAGAAGAATGTACATGTGATTATTGGATGCTTTCAGGAGTTATGTGCTATCTCCAGGAGTCCAGGTAGGAATTTGTAGGTTTCAGTTTCACCAAAGTAATTGATTAAATATTAAAACTTCTCTCGAAAACTTGAGGGTGTAGAGTACTTATTAACAGGTATGTGTATCACTTGCTGAAACCACTAAAATGTATCATGTATGTACAACAAATGATATATGAATGGTGAAGTATTGTTGTTTGGTAGCTTTGGCTTTTTACATTGCTTAAACTGACACATGACAATACAATGGGAGATCATGTTTATTGCATTGTGATGTATTCAAAGTTCATTATTTCTAACTGCTCAGTTTTATGGTTTTGAGAAACTTTGCCCAATCATGTGAAGGGTTTCAGGGGTCAGAAGCTTATTTAACAACTTGACATTCTGGTTTTGTGTTTCCATTTGTCCATGATTTACTAAACAAGATGACTGTATGAATGTATTATCAGTTATGAAAATGAAAATTATTTCTTCAGTCTGAACTTTCACCTGTCAATTTGTGGTTACAGGCGGTTAGAATGTTTCATGTCATAAAAACTGTAATCTAGCGAATGCATTTTCTGAGAAGTTTGAGAATAGATGTTTAAGCGATTTTAGTTGATTTACGGAGGGTGGCGCCTAACAATTTAACCATTAACAGCCTGAGTGATTATCTAGGATCCGAAGATGTGTCATTCATGGAATATAGAAGTAACAACACATGCGCATATCCTGTTTACATGGTAGTGTGTTTTAGCCAAAGCCTAAAAGTTCTCTGGCTTCTGGCTAAGCATAATAGTTATTATTTAATAACGCAATAACTGTATAGCTTTGTTGTGTGCCATGCAATTAGTTATATACGGGGGGATGGCATGGTTGGAATATGTAGTCACATTCCACATCTCTATTGCGTGTTAGAGCATGCAGTTAATTGGTATGCTTCAATGATGTCTTCTTATAAAATGTGTTGACTAATCTTCATATTTCAACAGATAAGCGAATCTTTTTCTTCAGGCCCATCTCATGCGATAGACATAACAAGAGAGGTAGGCCTGTTGCGCCTTTATGTTTGCACTAAATTCATGTATTTCAAATTACTACTACTTACAAAGGACCAAATGTTGGTAGGCCATACGTGAAGGTGCCGATGCAGTTGTGGCAGTTGGGGGCGACGGGACTCTTCATGAGGTGAAATACTTTTCAGCATGATATATATATTCTGTGTGGACTGTTAAGCATTGAATTTTGTACTGAAGGCACAAAAACTTGTTGAATGTCAGGTTGTTAATGGATTCTTCTGGGGTGGAAAACCAGTTTCTAAACATGATTCAAAGGTTCCCGGTACAATATCACTTGGTGTAAGTGATCGCGTAAAACCCTTATTTCGTATCCACGCATTATTATTTTCCACATATTATTAATTAATTAAGAGGAGACATCTAAGTTCCTATTCACTTGCAGTTAATACCCTTGGGGACTGGGTCTGACTTCGCAAGAACTTTTGGCTGGTTTGTACTTATTCCACTCGCTTTTTTAGTTATATGATATTTAATCAGCCGCCCAAGTTTTCTAAGGCTGTATCACTTCGAGTATATGATTTACTAAGCACAATGAAAGTCTAAGCATTGTCATATGTAAACATTATTATATTCTTGAACAACCGTTTTCCATCTTTTCTAGGTCAAACGATCCTGTTGACTCCATTGAACGCATAGTTAAAGGTAGTGATTTCCATTTTTGGAACTGCATATAGCTTTTTGGAGGGTGTAACTTGTTGCTGCCATATACATTTTTGTTCTGATTGTTCAAATGGAAGCCTTTTGCAGGATCTACGTCACGAATTGATGTAGGAGTAATCACCAAAGAAGGTGGAGATTATCATTACTTCATAAATGTTGCTGATATTCATTTGTAAGTGACGTTATGCTTTGGCGCTAATATTGTGTAATAATATAGTTTTTATAATCATAATTTCCAAATTAATATTTTCATAAGTCAAAGAATTCGGAGGAGTGCTTTTTTAAATGACACTGTTATGTAAAATTTCAGGAGTGCAAAAGCAGGCTACCATGCATCTAAATACAAGAGATTTGGGAACCTGTGTTATGTTATTGGTGCATTGCAAGCATTTTTTGGGCATCACAACCAGGATTTAAGGATTAGAGTTAGCACTTTTTATACTTGAATTGCTTTTTATTCTTGTTCTTTATTATAAACAAGCTTTTTATGATTTTTTTTAGATCAATGACGGCGAGTAGGAACTAGATCCCAAAGTAACTGCTCTGTGCATTGGAAATGCACAATTCTTTGGCGGTGGAATGAGGATCACTCCCAATGCCCACCCTTCAACTGGAAACTTCGAGGTGCTATATACACTTATTGAATTTGATTTAGAGATGACAGAGTTGAAATACATCTTTTGTTGTTTCAGCCACAACCTTAACTCTGCAGTAAATCTTATTTATCTTCTTCCTTTTGCCAGGTGGTGACACTTCAGGATTTCAAATGGTACGACTTTATTATGAAACTACACAGGCTGTACAATGGGACACATTTGTCAGTTAATAACGTCTTGTCAAGAAGGTATGTATGAAAAACCAAAGCATCGTTTATTGATCATTTTCGTTAGTCTAAAATAATACCCTTCCATAGAGATAAAATAGAGGAATTAGTGGACCCAGTTAAATGACATTAATGTATTTGTAATGGTGACATACTCACTACTAGGGGTGCAAAACGGATGGGTTTGTCAATGAGTTAAAATTGTTACTATTTCTTGGGTTGAAACAAGTTGGGTCGGGTACATATGACCCAAAAACACTTCAACTTTTAAACAATCAATTTGTGTTTCTTATGACTAAAAAACCAATATTATTACACTATTAATAAAAAATTTAGAAAGCTTTATGCGTTGAAAAATACACTTTTGACTGCTTGACCCGTTTTCTTTCTAGTTATTCTTTTGGCCCATTTGACACAGTCAAGAGGAAGAATAACCTAAAATTAAATCAACCCATAGAATAACCTAAAATTAAATCAACCCATTCTTAAAGAAATGGGTAGAAATCACAATATGATTAATTTTGCCCGAAAAGATAAGAAGCAATTTCAGATACACCCATGTATAAAATCATATTCATCCAATTAATATTAAAAGCATCTATTCAAAATACTTAAATTTCATATTTTCCATTTTCATTATATATAATTCATAATACGTGACCATGATACCGTTCACTTTCTCACCTATTATATCCTAATGCAAATCTAAAGGATGTCATAAATTTAAAAATGGGTGTATCTGATAAACTGTGTATATTTGAAGGATGCAAATTTAATAGATATCATACCAATTTATTGAGGGGAGATATCTTTTTGAAAGGGTAAAAACATTAAAGAGTGAATTGTTGACTTGTGATCAGTTTTGAGGGTGAACTAGTAATATATTTGATATTTTTTATCGTTGGTTTTGTCATTATTTGCAGTGCGTTCTCGATCGAAGTAGAGGAGGTTGTGGGCAGCGACAGCAGCATTTACGTACAATCTGATGGAGAGCATCTGGGATTCCTTCCAAGAAAGTTCACAATTCTGCCATCTGTTATCAGCATGATTTGCTGAAACCAAAAGTATTTTCATTATGTTTTTATTTCGAGTCATCATTTTTGGTCAGATGAAGGACTTTGTTCGTTAGCTAGCAATCTCAACGGCATTGGTAGAAGTCTTTTTAGAAAAAAATAATATCTGATGGGAGTTTAATAAGCTATGTATGTATGTCTCCTTTGTATTTTGATATAAATATCATTTGTATAAAAATGCAATAATTAAATGCTCAGTTAGTGAAGACTTAGCGGTATGAGTGTCTTTTTGGCACTAACATGCATATTTTGTAATCCAAAAACCCAAAGATTTCATGAAAATTTCTGAATCTGTCACATAGCTGATTGTAATGCCTTGTGACCCGCGTTTTTTGTATTATGTTGAGCTGACTGGTGTTTATAAAATTGTGTTTCTTTCTATGGAAATTCAATGTGTAAAGTCTTACTTTTAATCTTATACTAGGTTATTGACCTGTGTACGACACGGGTGGAAATATAGAAATCGTTAAATACACATATATAATTTCAAACAACATATTTTTTTAATATGTACCTTCAATAAAACGCATACCTAAATAAATTACTTGAAGTCTAATTTCGTTGCACGTAACGTTCTTCTTGTTAATATTCTAGATTAAAAACATGCATACTACACGGGTATGGTAGACCTATGTAGTACACCGACGAAAATATAAAAATCGTCAATTAAACACGTATGTTATTTATTTGATTGTATTGTACATGTTGTGTTTGTGAAAATATATTATTTTGCTTAAAATTTTTGTTTCAGTATTTATATTAAATTGGAGGGATACAAAGTTAAAGTTATGGCAATAATAATGATATGATTTAGGTAAGATAATGAAATGAAAAGAACACGAGAGAACGATAAACTTCAAATAACAATTCGTCAATAATAATTAACCAACAAAAAAGATAAATCTGTGAGGTTTTTGAAACCAATACAAGAGACAAATCTCAACAAAAGATAAAGATAAATCCCACAATTAACGATATTTTTGAAACTTAAATATGAAATTGAAATAAACTTAAAAAAAGTTAATAATGCCTAGGTCTTCATTTGTTGCTCATCCATAATCTGCCACTGGGCCACAACCCGGATCTGGTTTCTCAGACAGGTCTCCAAGCGGGTGAGTTGCAATATTGTATATTAGTAACATATTGCCGACGCAAATATATAAACCGAAGCAAAAGAAGCATCAGTTCCACACTTCAAAAGCAAAAGAAGTTAAAGAAATTAGAACACACGGAGAAAAACAATACTTACATATACATACACACACACGCACGCACGCATGTATAGTTAACACATGTCTGGTTTGTTCATTTATGTCCGTTTAAGTTATTTCATTTATGTTCGTTAGTTTACGTTTGCATAAGTTCGCTTGTTAACGTTCGCTAACCGTTAATATGTTCATTTATAATTTTTGGGCCATTACAACTTAGTCTAGTCTTAACAACTTTTTAATTCCCAACACATTGTTCCTCGCATTATTTCTATATTGTTTAGCTCAGTCATTATCGTTTGTTTACGTTTGTGGACCGTTCATATATATTGTTCATGGACGTGCATAAATGAACACAAAGATGCTCATATTCATAACAAACAAACACGGACAAGAAAAACCAGCCCATTTAATAGTCCGTGTTCAATCGTTTGTTTAGATAATGTTAAGCGAACAAACACGAACATTACATATATTGAATATATTGAAAATAAGCATAGCTTGCTTACCATAAGCGAGTCAAGAGTTCCTAAAACCCGCAGATCAGAAATCATGCAAAGAGAGCATAAAAAGATTGTTAGTATAGAAAACACCACGAAACAATAAAAGTCAGCATGAAAACTGAAGTCAACATATTCAAGATTCAAGATTCCATTTAGAAGGATGTCAAGACAAGACAAAATATACCAAAAGTCTGTTTAAATTTAGAATAACAATATTCAAACCATTGAATCTGTACCTTTATCATTACACTATCAAATGTATCGTCCAGAAAAAATCCCATATCCCGAACATCCATCTGCAAGTCTTAGAATATGATAAGGAAATCTTTAGACTTAATTTACTACAAAGTAATGAATATTAATATAATAAACCATCCAATATAGTCCCAAACATAAGAACCCTGTTACATTATTAATACGACAAACACTGTTTGTTATTAAAT
The DNA here is from genome assembly GCF_021521415.1 of Bidens hawaiensis. Lineage (NCBI taxonomy): Eukaryota > Viridiplantae > Streptophyta > Magnoliopsida > Asterales > Asteraceae > Bidens > Bidens hawaiensis. The sequence continues at coordinate 28,696 of NW_027502840.1, forward strand.
CCAAAAAATGAGGAAGAAATGTTTTTTACTAAAAACAAATGTATTTCAAAAGATTAATACCATCTCATCTTGTAAAATTATTTCAATGGACCAATCCTCTCCGGTTTTATTGTTGTCCTTCAAACGTCATAGTCTGAGAATACGAACCTTCAGTACACAGTCGGTATTGGAAACATTCAAATCCTTGAACATGGTGATGTTTGATGCTTTCATGATGCTGTGTCAGAAAAAATAAGATTAAAGCAAAAATTAAAGATTCAATAACCGATATTTAAAATTTGAAGAAAATAAAAAAACCTTGAGAATGACACAAATATGAATGTTCAGTAAAGAAGCGAGAAATGTGAGATTTTCTTTATTCGGTTTTGTAGTATTTATAGATAAACATATTCTGTTACAAAATTTGAAATGTTAAATTAAAAGGAAAGGTGTAAATATAGTAAATTTATTGAATAAAATTAGGGATTTGAAAAGTGTAATTGATAATTCATATTGACTTAATTTGGTAGTAATAATCGAATGTAATTAGGGTTTGATTAATAACACAATAATAATAATAACAATAATAAGTCATAACTCATATCATACGAATATTGAATATTTTTTAGTTGATTTTAGAATCAGTTACACATTAAAAATTGAATATTTAACAAATATCATAATTGCCCGAAATAAATATAGGAAACTTAGGAAACCTATCAATATGAATAAATTAAATAAAATGGCCGATTCATGTTTACAAAATTAAACAATGTATATTGAATTTGAATTTAAATTGAAATCCGTAAAAAGTTTTCAACTTATAGAAGTGATATGAGTTAATAAAAATGAATTATTGTTAATGAAATTTGGAAACAGTTACACATTAAACAATTTAAATTACTAATAAATACCATAATTTATTAGGAAACATATCAATTAACAATTACACATTCAAAATATAAGAAATACCATAATTTTTTTTTACATTACACATTAAACATTAAACATTAAACATCAAACAGAGGAAACATATAAATTTACATAAACAATTAACAATTCAAAATAATAACATAACAATGTAACATACTAACATAGGTTAATAATCTAAAATATAGGTTAAAAAAAACTTACATTAAACGTTAACCATTCATAGGAAACATATGAATTAAACATTAAACATTAAACATAGTAAGCTAAGAATGTAAAATAATAATCTAGGTTAATATGTTAATGTAATACTAACCATCGATGTGAAGATACAAATCTAACAAATTAAAATACTAACCATCGATGTGAAGATCTGATTAACAGTTGTCATGTATCTTCTGAAATCGATTCAAGGATCGAATCAAAGCAATCGTTATTATCAAATAACGGACAGCTCGTTTTACCGTCGATTGGCCGATTTATAATCCGATATCCGGTGTCGATTTTATATGAACAACCTAATCAAATCTTTATCCGATTGATATACAATAATGTGCGATTGAATGGAGGCTTTGGTTGATTAGGTTTTTAGGTTCGGTATGAAAGAGAGCGTGTACTCAATTGAAGATGAAAGATAACAAAATAGGAAACCGGGTTTCTCTTTCATGGTTACATAACTATTTTAATTAAGTGTTTTAATTAATTTATTTTTGATTTATTTAATTGTTAAGAAAAATAGAGAAGTGGTAGTTATATTTGGAAAATAAGGAAATCGTTCAATAGGAAATGACCATGTGGAGGCAAACTAATTTCATATAGAGGCAAACTAATTTGTTTTAATAGTATAGTAGGATTTGTATGATTTTTGTTTACTGTGTTTTATCATGAATTCACAGTTCAAGTCTTTATTTCTAATCTTTTTTTTCTTACATAAATTTGGATATAATCATCATTTTTTAAAGACCACTCAAAAAGCAAAAATAATATTAAAAATTTGAGAATAGAAGCTACCTCTTCCTTTTCTTCATATAGACCATTTGAATAATACAAGAAATGGATTCACCAAGTCACAACAACAAATGATGAAGGTACAAACCCAATATGCCCTTTGCTTTTATTGCGTATCCGAAAGAACATAATTCTAAGATACATCATCAAACTCTCAATCAGTGAGTAGGGTGGTCTGGATTGAATTTAACAGACTCCCTCCAAATCAACTCTTTGATATGTTCTTCCGTGCATGACGGCTGCTCAAAGTCGAAACTAAAAGGCTGCGGGCACACTGGCTCCTCATTGATCTCGTGTAGTGGCGCCAAGTATGGGTGACTCAGTGCCTCCTCAACTGCAGTTCAACCAAACGCATTATAATAATAATAATAATAACTATATGCACAACTATATTATGCTTAAAACACGATACCTGTAATACGCCTATTTGGGTCAAATACGAGCATTTTTTCTAGTAAATCAACAGCTCCAGGAGATGTATTAGGGAATCTAGCAGAGAATTGTTGTCTCGGATACTGAGGAAGCTGTCTAATGTATCTTCGTGCATTGTCACTTCTCAGAAAACCAAGACTCACGTCGTCCGGTGAACCTATAAGCTAAACAAAACAAAAAAACAATGGTCAAATAAATCATGTTTCAACGGAAAAAAAAAAAAAAAGAGTTACCTCTGTGATGAGTCTGAGCTGATGAACATAATCTTTGCCTGGAAAAAGCGGTTGCCGGGTCATGATTTCACCAAGAATGCAACCAACTGACCAGATGTCAATAGCTGCAGTATACTCTGAACAGTTTAAGAGCAGCTCAGGGGCACGGTACCAGCGAGTGACAACATATTCAGTCATGAAGTCGGTTTCAGAAGTTGTTCTCGCAAGCCCAAAATCCCCGATTTTTAGATCACAGTTCGCATTCAAAAGCAAGTTGCTTGGTTTTAGATCACGATGCAAGACGTGTGCCGAATGAACGTATTTGAGCCCTCGTAGTATTTGGTAAAGAAAATACTGCACACAATCAAAGATTCAGTCATTGGAATTAACTTGTAAAAATATGAGCAATTTAAATGAAGCGAATTGAGCCGGACCCGACAGTGATCATCAGCCAACGGTTGGTTAGAACGTATAATCTGGTGAAGATCGGTGTCCATTAACTCATAAACGATGTAGACGTCATTGAAGTTTTCCTTTTGCGGAGGCCGTATTATATCTTTGATTGCAATAACCTGCAAAAGTTAAAGTTTGATTATTACAAAATCATAATATTATTACAAAGACAAGTTACAAAGGATCAGTAGAAAGCACTCACATTTTCATGATCCATGTGTCTAAGAAGCTTAATTTCTCTTAAAGTCCTTTTGGCACCTATTCTGTTATCAAACGCATTCCCAATTTTCTTGATGGCAACTTCTTCACGTGTCTCCACGTTCGTCGCAGCACTAGAGTAAGTCAACCAAATTATTTAGGCCATAATATTATCATAATCATCTAAGTAATACCTTTAAAATAAACTAATTATGTAATACCTCAAAAGACAAGTTTCGAGTCTACACACATGAAACTAAGTGTAGCTAATCAAACCAACCACAAAGAATTATAATCCTAAAATTTTCAAATGTCACTATATTTGTCATTTGTGAACCTAGAAGTATCAAAAACATAACTCAGGGGGGTACAAATGAATATATATCATACAAATTAATGTAAAAAGGACGCGGTTAGAACAAGAAAAAGGTAGCTATAATAAGAAAGTAACGATAATTACGCTACACTTTACAATACAAGCAGAGTAATTATTATTAATCTACTTCATTTTGTTGTGGAATCATACCATACAATACCATAAGCACCTCTACCGACAGGGCGGATCGGAGGAACATACTTCCTAGACACCTCAAAAAGATTGCCGTACACATTATACTGAACATAACGACCACCGTGTGTTTTAATGTTGTTACCCTGATCCCCTGAGTTTGTCTCCATAGGTTGCTCTTTTTTGTACTTTCTCTCTCTAGACATGTTTTAAACTGATGAAGGTTAAGAGAGAGAAAGTTGTTACTTTTCAAGTGGAACGTGTAAAACCCGTTAAGGAAAAAAGAAAAAGAAATTAACTTTTTTTATATTTATTATTGCTGAATTGTTAAAGGGGTTGATTATTTATTTTGACTAATGTTTATCAATTAATTTTCATGGTGGGTGATTTTTGTTGGAGTGTATCAGGGCTTGAAAATTGCGTTTTCATGCTCAGATTGGTTTCAATAGATATTTTTTAGCTAGGTTATTTTATTGTTTAACTTTTCTATATTTTTATTTATGTCGTGATTTTTTAAGAAAAACAAAGTTTATCAATAGATTCCAACCTAGTAACTAAATACATCAAGAAAACTTATTTTTTATTTTATTTTTATCAATAAGCTTTATAACTTACATAGGAAGAAATTTATGCATAACACAAATATTGCAAGAATAAAATAAACGATTCACTTTTTATTTGTCACTTCTCTCTTATAAAAGTAAAAAAAACTATGAATAAATTAATTTGTTTGTTCGTTTATACGTATTAAGGGGGTGTTTGGGTTTCCTTATTTTTACCTCCTTATAACTTATTCATTTTTATAAATTAAAATAGTGTTTGGGTTTATATAAGGTACAAGGAGGTGTAAATAAGGAATCCCAAACATGCCCTAACTTACATAGACAGGTAAATTTACACAACATGAACAAATTAGTTTTTATGGTTTTTATGAATAACCTATCTGTGTATCGGTAGGTTTTATGTTCGTTAAATGACTTAAAATTTTTTATTCATTGTGTTTCTTTGTAATGGTAGGAATTTAATGTTCGTTCTCACCCACCCCTGACTCCCTCGGTTTCTTTTCACCAATGATAATTCAAGAGTTTCACCTCCTATCTTTTAAAGTTACCTGCTATAAAGTAAATTTTTGGCGACTAAATCATCCTCAAATCATGTGTTTTAGTTGAGACATCCAAAGACTTCGTTTAAGAAATATGAAGGCATTCGGTTCAAGTCCCATATTTTACAATAAAAAGAGGAGATCGAGGTCAGGTTAGAGGGTTTTCTCACATATAGCGGGTTTCCTCCTGAAAATGGTCTCCGATTGAACCCGTGACATGTCATCAATAATACAAATGACCTTTAAAAAATAAGAAACATCTATGAGAACGCAAGACTAGAAAATATATTGTTTGAAGAACATGCCATTTTCTACGGACTATTATTATAGCCTTTGGAAACGAGGTTTGGTGAAATTCCATTTTTGAAATTGAAGTCAACTGACGTTTGTAATAGAAAATTCTAAGTGTATGTCATTATAAAATCAATGTGAACATATCGTCACAACTTTATCTTAATAATAGTTGTTTGTAAAGAACTAGTCATTGGATTAATATAAGAGGAGTTGTTAGATCTCTCAACATTATGCGATCATATATATTTTGTATATAAAACTCATACGTGATACGTAATTAAACCGTCACCATCGAGGTCAATTAATATGATTGTCCACTGGCTTGTATAAATAAAAATAAACTTGGTATAGAGGTAGGGTACCAAAAAGACCCAAATACCCTTAAGTAATACCCGCGGGTCAATCAAAAGTCTCTTATAAGGCACCCGCGGGGCATTTAAATTATCCGCATAATCATAGGCGGAAGAAACATACCCACAAGGCATGCGGAAGCATCCTGGCACCCTCAAAAGCTGTACGCAGAACAGAACACCCGCCCGCGTAAATAGCTACGAGGTAATGCCCCGGGACAACTGTCAATATGTAACAATACTCTAGAAGATTTACCAAGATGCTCTCTTAAGTAATACGTGATGTATCAGCCAAATATCGAAGGACGCCTGTCCAGGTTGTTATAACCGTGCACATGGCCAGGGTTATTCATCGTCCTATCATAAGAGGACACGTGTCCAGGTTGTTATACACGCACATGCAGCGTATGAGCTAGACCAGTAATATGAGGACACGTGTTCAGACGGTTAGAAGAGCATCTTCCAAAGGGATAGCTGGCCCAATCACCTTCCCACACCCTTCGGTTATAAATACCCTCACAATCACCATGAGGTAGGCATTCACAATCACTGTACTCTCTCAATTTACTTAAGTACTTTATATTTTCGTAAGAACTGTACTTATTCTCACGCCGGAGGGTGGTTACGGGAAGACCCCCACCTCATCCTTCCCGTAACGAGCTCACGGTGTTCTGTTTTGCAGGATTCACGTCATTGGACTTTGGGAATTGTACTCATATCGTATTAGTAATAACCGTATCCTACCCTGTGGACTCATCGGATCTAGGACCCATTAGTGGGGAGTAGATTCGTGTTTCTTCATTGGCGCCATCCGTGCTTTTGTTAGAACAACAGAAATTTTTTCCGTTCTCTTTACGATATGACTCAGTTACCTAAAATGCCGACGGAGAATCAAACACAATCTCCACGTGATCTCAACCTAGAAACACGTGAAGGAGTAACATCTGTGTTTGCTCGAATTACGCCTCCTGTCACACGAACCGATGCCATGAACCCTGGAGGTTTTACCTTGGGCGGTTCAACGGATCGGGGGTTGTTTGCTCAAGAAGAAAGTGTCACTCCGGTGAACACTGATAATGTGGTTACTCCAATTACCGACTTGGGGCATGTCACAGCCCCGGGGGGGGGGGGGGGTTCTAATCTAAGGAATTTAGAGCGTGTTCCAAGAGAAGTCCACCGAACTCAGTCAGAGTTAGGTTTGGAAGAAGATTCCGGTGACTCTAACCCAAGAAGAGCTAACCGTCATAGCCACAGGACCGAAGAAACTCTCTCTCCAGACGAGTGGCTTCGTGTTCAACAGAATAGTCTGAAAGCATAGTATGAACGTCGGGTCCGGAATGAGCGTTTCCATGGCCGTACCCTGACGTATGATGAACCTCCCAGGAGATCTATTTCTCCTCCCATAAGGGGAAGCCACATCCAATACAGTTTGCCACCAGAGCGGAACATGAGCGAAACCCGAAGGTTGCGTCCTCGTCCCCGTATAGATATGCGGGTACCATCCTATGAGGACGAACTGGACGCGTACGACTCATCTTATCGACCGGATGGTAGTTTTTACAGCGGGGATAGTCGTCTTCCTTCATACGGAAAGGCTAGCTATCTGCGCCCAGTTGTCCGCCAAGCGGAATATCATAGCAATGCTGAATACGATTTTTCCAACCATATCGTCCGGAGTCCTTAGCAGAAAAATCAAAATTCATTCCGAGCATCGCGACAGCTCCATTCCCGATTAATGCAAAGATTCCAACATCTGTTGGAACATATAATGGAATGACTAATCCTAGTGATCACCTGTTAAGGTTTGAAGCAGTCGGAGGAGTCAGTGGTTGGACTCTTCCATATTGGTGTCACATGTTCGCACTAACATTTACAGGGGCATCGCGAGAGTGGTTTGAAAAGTTGCCATGTGGAAAGATTACAAGTTGGAAAGACTTTGTAGCAAAATTCTCTCAGCATTTTAGTCAACAAAAGAAACATACTCGTGACCCTTCGGAAATACTAGATGTTATAAGGCGAAATAATGAGTCTATTGAGGACTTCATTACTCGTTTTACTAACGAGAGCCTTAACATCGGAGGGGTGAGTGAAGATATGCTGCGAGGAGCATTTTGTAAGAACGTTCACAGTGATGCCTTAATCATTACTCTAACGGGAAGAGACGGAATGCCCGAGTCATGGGATGAAATCTTGAAGGCATCAAAGTTGTTTGCAAGAACTGAGAAAACCCTAAGTTCCAGCAGTAAAAAATAATCACCGAAGATTGAGTTCCAAACTCCGAGGCCGAACAGGCAGGCTAAGGGACCAATATGGTCAAGACTTCAGCCAAGTGCGGAAGCACCTAAGCCGTTTGATCCACGGTCTTTGATCGGCAACAAAGGTAAACGCAATTTTTCAACTCGTTCCACTAACAGTTGGACCCAGTTATCAAAAACTCCCTCAGAAATTCTCACTACGGAGAATTTGACTTTCTGGAAGCCTCAACCAATACCAAGGAAGTCATTCATTGACACCAAAAAACATTGCTCATATCATAATGATGTTGTACACAACACGAATGAGTGTGTGGCTCTCAGAAATGAAATTGAAGCAGCTGTTAAAAATGGTAAACTCGAACATTTGGTTAAAGGTGTACGAGTAGGGACTGGCAAACCTCCCGCAAAGGATGGCCAGGGCCCAGCTAAAAGGCAAATCAAAGATCTGAATGTCCACATGATTCAAGGGGGACATTCGGGTATGGGAAAGAGGAGGGATTATGAAGACGAGGAATGGAAAAACGAGCCCGTTATTTTTCCTCGGATCAAAGGGGGCCCATGTAGCAAAAACCCGCTGATAATTATTGCCGAATTTGGTCATTACCGATCACAGTATGTGTTTTTTGACATAGGCAGTACGACCGATATAATGTACGAACAGTGTTTCGAACAACTGGACGAAGAGGACAAAGAAAGGCTACAACCAATTCATGCTCCTGTTTCTGGTTTTGGAGGAGAGATAATGCACCCGCGCGGTGTTATCACTTTCCCGGTCACACTAAGTGACGGAGTACGTTCAAGAACTGAAGAAGTAGAATTTTTGGTCCTACCAGCAACTTCTAAGAATGACATTATTTTGGGACGAGAGGCAATTGGAGATTTCAATGCCCCCCCGTCCACAGCACATGGTGCAGTAGGAGTTCCAACTCGCACTGGTGTAGCGATAATTCATGTAAATCGGCATTGTTTTACAACCGAAAGTTCAAGACCAAGCAAGGTTCCAAGACAAGCTCAGAGGACTGAACCTGAGAAATGGGTTTTGAATAAGAAGTTTCCAGACCAGACACTTACAATAGGACCTGCTATCTCGGAGATAGTGAGAACCATTTTAAAGCAATTATTGACCAAGAACATTGACATTTTTGCTTGGCAACCCGCGGACATGACCGGTGTCCCGCGGAGTATTTCGGAACACAAGTTAAGGGTGAATCCGTTAATCACCCCAATTGTGCAAAAGAAACGAAAGATGGGTCCAGAACAAACGAAGGCTATGAATGAGCAAGTACAAGATCTTTTTCACGCTGGGATCATACGGGAAATCAAGTACCAAACATGGGTAGCTAACCCAGTGATTGTCCCAAAAGCAACGGAACATGGAGGATGTGTATAGATTATAAAGACCTGAACAAAGCATGTCTGAAATATTGTTACTCGCTTCCGGAGATCGACTTAAAAGTAGATGCTGTGGCCCCATTTAAATTCAAGCGCTTTCTTGATGCTGACAAAGGATATCACCAGATTCATATGGCAGCTAGCGACGAGGATAAAACAGCGTTCCGAACTGACCAAGGAACATTCTGTTACAGAATGATGCCTTTCGGATTAAAGAACGCGGGGGCCACATATCAACGACTGATGGATCAGGCTTTCAAAAGTCAAATAAGTCGGAATCTCGTAGTTTATATGGACGATTTGGTAATCAAAAGCATTGAAGAAGATCAGATGTTAAGAGATATTGAAGAGACCTTTGAAACGTTACGAAGCATCAATATGAAGTTGAATCCGGCTAAGTGTTCATTTGGTATGGAAGAGGGTAAATTCCTTGGAGTCATAGCAACAGGCGCAGGATTTAAAGCCAACCCAGATAAGGTTCAGGCTATAGCTCGCATGCCTTCACCCTCTTCCCTCAAGGAGGTTCAAACACTTAATGGAAGACTTGTGGCGTTAAACCGATTCTTAGCAAACCACGCGGCCAAATCTCATCCATTCGTGTCAACACTTAGAAACTGCCTTAAAAAGGCACATTTCAAGTGGACCGCAGAAGCTGAAAATCATTCTTAGAAGTTAAGAAATGCTTAATGGAGCTTCCTACTCTAACAACACCATACGCGAGTGAACCTCTGACATTATATTTATCTGCCTCGGACATTGCCATAAGGGCCGTTTTGCTGACCGATAGAAAAAACGTCCAAACTCCAATCTATTACGTCAGTAGAACGTTATCGGGCCCGAAAACAAGATATTCAATGTTGGAAAAATTGGTTTTGGCATTAGTTTATGCCGCCAGACGGCTCCGCAGATATTTCCAGGGCCACCCCATCAATGTATTAACCGGGTACAAACTCAAGAACGTGTTGAGTAAACCTGAGTTGTCCGGACGACTGGCAAAGTGGGCTATTGAATTGGGTGAACACTCGATCGAATATAAGCCCAGACCAGCGATCAAGGGGCAGGTACTCGCGGACTTCGTCACAGAAGTTCCGTAGTACCAAGAGCAAGAATGTTTAATCGAACAACAACCCCAAGCACCTCCGGAACAAGGACAAGCTTGGTCATTGTTCACGAACGGAGCTTCAAACAAAGAAGGGTTTGGTGCAGGTTTAAGGCTAGTCAACCCTGAGGGGCATGAATTTACATACGCCATCAAGTTGGACTTCGAAAGTACCAACAATGAGGCGGAATATAAAGCCTTCCTGGCTGGACTGCGGATAGCAAAAAAGCTTGGGGTGAAACATTTGGAAGCTCGGGTGGATTCTATGCTAATTGCGGGACAAATAAACAGAACATACGAAGCCAAAAATGATGTCATGGCTTCTTATTTGTCACAAGCAAGGGTCTTGATTCGCCAGTTTTCTTCCTTCAACATTGTCCACATTAAAAGGAGCGAGAACAAATCGGCGGACGCTCTTAGCAAGCTAGCTTCAACGAATTTTGAGCATTTCGCCAAAGATATCCGTGTAGAAGTTCTAGACCATCCATCCGTTCCACAAAATCAAGTCCTGGTAATTCAAACTGGTGTCGAGTCTTGGATGTCACCCATTGTAGCTTACCTATCTTCCGGAGCACTACCAGCAGGAAAGGCTGAGGCTCGGAAGATTAAACACAAAGCTCTGAATTACCAGTTGACTGACGGTATCTTATACCGGAGATCATTTCTTGGTCCACTATTGCGCCGTGTAGACGCGGAAGACGCAAATTACCTAATCAGAGAAATCCATGAAGGCATTTGCGGATTACACGTGGGACCAAGAATGACGGTTGCAAAGATTATGAACGCAATGTATTATTGGCCCGACATGCATTTAGACGCTGTGCAAGAAATCAGAAAGTGTGATTCATGCCAGCATCATGCCCCCAACACCCTGCGTCCAAAGAACGAACTGATTCCAATAACATCTGCCTGCCCGTTCCAAAAATGGGCAATTGATATCATGGGACCTTTCCCAGAAGCCCTGGGACGAGTCAAGTTCTTGATAGTGGCCATTGATTACTTCACCAAGTAGGTAGAAGCTAAACCAGTTGCATCAATCACGGCTTCAAGCGTGAAAAAATTCCTTTGGGAATTCATCATTTGCCGGTTTGGTCTCCCACAAGAATTGGTAAGTGACAATGGGACCCAATTTGCTGATAGCGGACTACAGGAATGGTTGAGAGAACTTCAAGTCATTCAAACCTTCACATCTGTAGCTCATCCGTAAGCAAATGGTCAGGTCGAAAGGACCAACTGAACTATCAAGGAAGGGATCAAGGCAAGGCTAGGGATGAAAAGAACGGGTTGGGTTGATGAATTGCCTCATGTACTCTGGGCCTTCCGCACCCAAAAGAACTCTAGTAATTTGGAGACAACCTTTAGCCTAACCTATGGCACTGAAGCCTTGATCCCCACAGAGATCGGAATTCCATCCGCAAGGGTTCTACTGATTGATGATAATAATCACGAACTTAGGATGAATCTCGATTTACTGGAAGAAAGAAGAGAATTAGCATCAATTCGCGAGAACAATTACAAGCGACAGCTTCAGAAGTACTACAACTCGCGGGTACAGTCATGTGAATTCGATGCGGGAGACTTTGTCTTCCGCAACAACGAGGCTTCCGGTCAGGAGCCTGCGGGCAAATTAGCCCCAACTTGGGAGGGACCTTATAGAATCAAACAAGTATTATCCAAGGGTGCCTATAAGTTGGAGAAGTTGGACGGGACAGAAATCCTTCGAACTTGGAACGCAGCACAACTGAAGAAATGCTATATGTAACAGTCCTATTTACTCTTTTACTTTGGCCTACGCACCCATATAAGTTAGCAAAGTAATGCAATTTCCTTTATTGTAAGAAGGCTTATGCCTAATGTATGAAAATGTCAAGTTAGTTCCACAAGTTGTAATCTTTTATTGACAAAAACGAAGTTCCGGACAAACACTTATATTATAACACATAAACAAAGTGCACCGGAAGAAAACAAGACTTCTTATTATAGATCAAAAGAGATTACAAAATAAAGGAAAATTACAACAGAAAGTCTATATACATCTATGGAGCGACATCTTCATTGCCCGCAGTGTTATCAGCTTCCTCTTCTTCTTCCTCACCACCAAGATCTAATAGCTCTTTTAGTTGATCTATGGCGTTCTCCTTATCTGCAAGATCATATATCTGCTCCGTCAAAGAAAATTTCAAAGAATCAAAATCCTTTGACTTCTGTTTGAGGATGGTAGTAGTATCTTGACCAGCCAAAATATACTCCCCACGGGGTCTGGAAGCTGAACTAAATTGGTAACCTTCCTCAAAACCCAGCTGGCGACCGGCCTGCTTGGATGCCTTCAGAAGAATAGAAACACAGTTCCCAAGCTCGTCACTCGCCCGAACATCGGCGATGACCTGTTGGAACAAACATTATAAAAAATTCTGAACACTTAGATTATTTATAATGAAAACAAGGTACTTACCTTAGGGATAGCTTCCGATAACAACCATTTTTGGTCCGCCTTGGCCCAGACGAGATCCATCTTGTGCCCAGCACATTCAAAGGCCTGCTCCCGGCTTTTGGCATTAAGGTCAGCCAAATGCTTATCCTTAGCCGCCGATTTAGCTTAAGAACCTCCACCAATTTGGCTTACTCCTCCATCAACTTGGTTTGATCATCCAGTTGTTTCTGGAGAGCAGCCTTGGCATCCTCGGCAGCAGATCAAGCAACATGCTCCATCTCTAGAGCCTGGCGGATCTCCTTGGCCTCGGTTATAGCTTTAAGGCCTTCCTCCTTGGCTGCAGTTGCGGAGTCCGCCAGCTCATCCCATTGGTCATTCATCGCTAACCAATCCCTGGTTATTTCTTGATTTGTGGAAATAGTATTTGACAAGTATTAAGAATTGGAGTTCAGTAACTCTTGGCGAATACTACGTCGACGTCTCTCCCTCTCACCAGGCGGATGACTCTCCCGCAAGTATTCAAAACACAGGTCCACGTCACGGAATGTTGAATCCCGACGTAATGACCAGCGTGGTTGATGTGGAGTCGGATCCTCTTCCTGAGGAGCTGGAGAGGTCTGAGCAGCATGAGGAAACATGCTCACACTTCCTTGATCCCTGAAATGATGGACGTTATAAGAAGGTGACATACTGCCGTGATCAGTATGATCAACCCCCTTGCCCTTCAAAGGAGAGTCATCCGCCACCTCAATAGGCTCCTCAGCACTATTAGGCGGTGGTGGCGGAACAGAAGAAGAACCTTTCAAATCTGTAACACCGTCAGAGGGGTTATCCAGGTTCACTGAAAAACATCAACAAAGGGTTAGAAACATTCTAATTAAAATATTTGACAAGTAGAAAGAGTTCGCTTACCCAGCGAAGGATCGTTTGCGTCAAGTTCATCCAAACGAGCTTCCAAGGCAGAAGGTTTCGTCTTTTTAGACTTCTTCTTAGGGGCGGCTTTGGCAGGATTAATCTTGCGTTTGCCAGCCACCTTCGAGACGTCCGCGTCAGCAGCGGGATGTTCACATTCAGTGGTGACATCATCAGGTTGAGGATGGTCTTCACCCGCAGCAGCGTCAACATCGTCTTGACCCCCTGCTTGGCTAGTAGTAGCCTTCTGCCGGGTAAGACCTGCAATGGAGTCCACAACTTCGTTAACATCGGCTAGAAAACCACCTTCACAAAGTGACGACTCTTCGCTGGAAGAAAAGAGTACGATCACCCCACTGGAAGTAACAGTAGTAACAGGTCGGGGTTTTAGAATGCCCTCACCTTTTTGGATGCAATCTTTAACGTATGCCTCACCTTTGGCATACATCGCCTCAGAAACTATGGGTTCCGTGCGGAAAGCAGTGGGAAAAACAAAATTCGGTCGGGAGCGCTCCAGAAAGGGAGCATCCCTTTCATCGATTGGGTGGCGCACCATCATCCCCCCTCATGATCCAACAAGATGCTGAAGGCGGAACCCTCACCTGCGCGAATAATAATAACAGTCAGAAATCTGATAAGTATCAAAACAAGAGAAGGAATATTCCCTAAACTTATTCTTGTCGGTCTGCTCGTAATATGTTTCCAGCAAAGGAAAAGGCCATAAACGACTCATCTTTGCCCTAACCATTGCCCCTTCATGGATTGGGCGCAGGGGAGTCGGAGTAGCAGTTAAGGCTTTAAACTAGGAAAGCCCCTCATAAGCAGAAGTCGGAACCACCGGCATAGCCTCTTCCGCCTTCCGACGGTTCATCGGGAACGGAATAACTTCCTCCCGTATCCAGAAAAATTTAGGCTTCCAGCCATGAAGGCTGCGGAGCCACTCGGTGCCTATAACATTCTTCCCGGTGGAAGCAAAGCTATATCATCCATCGCGGAAGGTCATCTTGTAGAATACGGAAACATGCCAACAGTTGGTTCAAAATTTCGAACTTGGCAGCAGAATTCGAAGTGTCGAATTCGTAACATCCCAAAAGGGTGAACTTGGGAAATATGGATCCCGTAGGTTGTTAAAGCTGACTGGACGGAATTTGTCACCGGAATTCGGAAATTTCCAGTCTTAAAGTGGTCCACATATAAAGCTATCTTCTTTGGTGGTGGACTGGTAGCGACGGAACCTTCCACCGGATGTTCTGGCTCTCATTCCGGATCCAGACCATATACGTTTGTGACGTCCTTGAAATCTTTGTCTTTAAGATTTACGACGACATCGTGAATCGTAGGAGTACCTTTCTTTTCTCCAGCCATTGAATAAGAAGAAGAAAGAAATTTTCGAAAAATCTTATGCTTTGAAGGTTTGAAAGAAAAAGAGTTGGAAAGCAATAGGAGTTGTATGGAGCCTCAGACGGTATATTTATACTCATCGCAATTAATGCGATTGATGGTATACCAGAGGAGAGAGAAACCGGGGACCACCCGATGATTGACACGTCAGGCGGGAAACTCAAGAAACTGTAGACAGACTGTCAAAAACATCATACACGTCTTGTCAGTTGCTCCCAAAAGTTTCTCTCCCCGCCACGTCATACAAGTTATCCGACTTTCAAAATTCAAAAATATCTTCTACAGATATTTTCTCTAAAAAAAGAGAAGAGTTGGATATTTATAAAAGACAAAAAGCTTTTTCTCATTAAATGTTCAAAGGGAAATACTACAAATATAAAAAGGACAATTGCAAGTTATAACATCTAGACCTATACTAAGGGTTTGAGGTGGTTGCATCTTCCGGATTCTTCAATGACGTGCCTTCCGAAGAGTCATCCTCAGACTGCTCGTCTAAGTAGACCTTTAATTGCTGCACACCGTCATTAGCGGAAGCAAAATCTGGAAGCATGTCCTGGAGCGGGAAGCGCAGATCATCGTGTTCTTCAACCCGTATTCTTCGCTCCTGTTTGACATCAAGGCCATGAAGAGGATGATCTTTGAAGGAGCGGTTACTTTGAGCATATTTCACCCCTTCATGAAATCCTATCACACGTCCAAGGGAAGAAGAAGCAGTCATTACATTAGCAAAGATGTCAGTAAGCTCCTTGATTCCCTTGATATGGCGGACGACCTGTCAAGACAAAAATACAAAGTCTTCAATATCAAATATAAGAAGTAAGCAATGAACATTCAAAGAGAAAAAACTCTCGGCATCAACCCCTCGGGTGAGGAACCACTGACGGTCTTGTTCCGCCCGCTCAGCTCGTGCCTGAAACACCTGGGATTCAGTTACCATCTTCTCATAAGCCTGCAGGAGAGAGTCATAAGCAGTTTGAACCTCAAGGGTACTATTCTCTTTAAGATCATTCTGCTCTCTCTGCATCTTCAGCTCAGCCTCAAGTTCCTGAATTCGAGTGCCCTGGAGAGACACTTGATCTTCCAGATCTGAGTTGGCTTATTGCACCCGGGCCAAATCATCTTTCTCCTTTTGAATCTTTGCCTGAGCGGCCTCAAGAAGGGAGTTTTGCTTTTCACAAGCTTCCTTCCATCGGCGAGCAGCTGCAGCGTTGCTGTCTTGTTCACCCTTGAGGGCATTTTCTGCGTCAACCTGCTTCCATTTAGTAGTATGGGCTGCAACGCGGTACTCCTCGGCTTCTTTCTGGGCAGCCTCAGCAGCTCGACGAGCCTCCGCCACCTTCCCGCCTAGGGTACGCCACTCACATAAAACCTCTTGACTCCCAGCTAAGGCATTAGCCAAGTGATAGGCTACATTCGTGTGGAGGTCGTGGCGGGAGAGGTCACGCTGATATGACATATTAGCAGGAGGCGCGCAATGCCTAATAAAGCTCATTCAAGTCTCGTTGTCAGTGAACCGAGACCCATTAGTAATGTCCCATGGAGGGACAAACATATCATACTTATCGCCCAGGTTCGCGTCCCCATAATAACGAGAACCTGATGGTTCAGAACGAACCGGGAAAGAAGATGATTGTTAAGGAGGAGGGAGCGGGGGAATCTCATTACTCCTAAAACCCCCTGCATCTACAGGCGGGTCATTTCCCCGAAAACCTGTACCACCCCCAGCCTGAAAAAGATAGTCAAAACGATTATCATTCCCAGACTAGTTGTTGGGATCTTCCTGTTGAAGTGTCAACTGGAGGAGTCGACACCCTCCCTTCTATAGTAGTATCAGTTGGAGGAGAGGTCGGTTGGTCTTCCATGTTAGTAGTACTTGGCGGAGTAGAAGGCTTGTCCTCTACTTCTCTTTCTGAAAGAGGAGACGGTTGCTTTTCCATTTGAGGAGTTGGAGTAGGCAACCTCTCAGACACGTCCTCTGGTAAGATCAGCGGATCTACACAAAATTTACAATCAGCTAAACAGTCCAAAATGGTAAAGTATTTCAAAAGCAATACATACTTTCCACTGTGTCAATGCGATCGGCAAGACTGTACTGTGGCTTCTTAGGACGATGGGTTTTTCGTTTCTTCTTCGAAGGTCCCGCCTCAGCATCCGCACTCTTGACGCCCGCTTGCCCTGCTTGAAAAGCCATAAAAGCCCTCTTCTTCTCTAATTCTGCCAATAAATGGGAGACAGAAGAAGATTCAGGTGTATCGTCATCAGATTCCCTATCCCCTTGGGAGATCGAGAAGTCAGAACCATCGCCGTCATCATCAATCGACAATAAAGTGGCGATCGTCCCATCAGAAGTAATAGCAAAAAGCGGATGAGGGTTTAGAACATACGCACCTGTCTCAAAGGTGGCATTCGAGACAATAGGCTCAGCCCATACCTTCTTTGGAAAAAGGAAATGGGATTTAGTTTTCTTGAGGATAGGCATGTCTCCGGCGTCCCGGATGCTGTGTCGTACACAACCTCTATCCTCAAAAAGGACATTGAACATAGAATCTCGACCTGAAAGGATAAAAAGATTAATCATGAAATACTTAAAGGAAGAAGAAAAACAGCGGGGGTAACTTACATTCATACAAGTCAACAAAAATGGGCTCCATAAACTCTGCGGCCCATAAACGGCTCGTGCCTGCTCACACCAGGGCTTCCTCTGGTAGCGCCCGCATCGGTGTTGGTTCTGCCATTAGAGTGTGGAACCAATCATGCCCTTCGTGGGCAGCTGTAGCAACATCTGGAAGGCGAGAGTTCACCGGACGACGGACCATGGCAACGGGTACCACGTCCTCAGAAATCCAAAAAAATTTACAGCACCAGTCGGAAGGCACCTTCTCGACCTCATATCCAATACTTCGGTCGGAAAACCCCTGGCAGGAATACCAACCAACGCGGATGGCAAGACGGTACAAAACCGGAAATCGATCAACATGTGGCACTAGGTCCCGTGCTATACAGACAAATTCATAGTGTCGAATTCGCATCATAGCACGTGGATGCAGTTGGGATAAATGTATACCATAAGCGGTTAATAAATTCATAAGGAATTTCGTCAAAGGAAGACGAAAATTCCCACAGGTAAAGTAGTCGGCATAGACAGCCATTTTCCCAGGTGGTGATAGACTGGCTATCGAACCCGGTGAAGGAAACTCTGGTTCCCATTCCGGTGGAATGCCATACGTCTCTAGAAACCTCTCGTATTCAGAATGGTCCCAGGAGATCTCTATCTCATCAACTTCAGTCTGAACATTCGACATTGCAGACGAATTTGGTAAAAGGATTATAGAGAAATTTCAAAGCTCTAAATCAGAAGAAAAGCAAAGAAGGTAAAGAATAAAGGCGATAAAGCTTCAATAGGAAACTTTCTCTTCCTTTTATACCCAT
This sequence comes from Bidens hawaiensis, assembly GCF_021521415.1. Lineage (NCBI taxonomy): Eukaryota > Viridiplantae > Streptophyta > Magnoliopsida > Asterales > Asteraceae > Bidens > Bidens hawaiensis. The sequence continues at coordinate 47,081 of NW_027502840.1, forward strand.
CGCAATTAATGCGATGGGATATGAACAGTGGAGAGAGAAAAATATCGCCCAATCACAAATTGCAACGTCACGCGGGAAATTCGAAAAAGAAGAAAGCTGCATAGACAGGTACAGTGACAGCCGTAAAAAACATTCCATCATCTGTTCACGCGCCTGCGAGTGGTCAACTTGTCCTTTTTCATGATTATCTATACCAACAGAATATATTTTCCCACCTAACTTCAAAACCCAAAAACCCCAAAAAATACATTAAGTCCAGAATTTCACCCGCATAAAATACTTCACACGGAAGAAACACTGGACTGGGGGGACTTATAGAGGTAGGGTACCAAAAGGACCCAAATACCCCTAAGTAATACCCGCGGGTCAATCAGAAGTCCCTTATAAGGCACCCGCGGGGCATTTAAATCATCTGCATAATCATAGGCGGAAGAAACATCCCCACAAGGCATGCGGAAGCATACCGGCACCCTCAAAAGCTGTCCGCAGAACAGAACACCCGCCCGCGTAAATAGCTACGAGGTAATGCCCCGGGACAGTTGTCAATGTGTAACAATACTCTAGAAGATTTACCAAGATGTTCTCTTAAGTAATACGTGATGTATCAGCCAATTATCGAAGGACACCTGTCCAGGTTGTTATAACCGTGCACATGGCCAGGGTTATTCATCGTCCTATCATAAAAGGACATGTGTCCAGTTTGTTATACACGCACATGCAGCGTATGAGCTAGACCAGTAATATGAGGACACGTGTTCAGACGGTTAGAAGAGCATCTTCCAAAGGGATAGCTGGCCCAATCACCTTCCCACACCATTCGGTTATAAATACCCTCACAATCACCATGAGGTAGGCATTCACAATCACTGTACTCTCTCAATTTACTTAAGTACTTTATCTTTTCATCAGAACTGTACTTATTCTCACGCCGGATGGTGGTTACGGGAAGACCCCCCACCTCATCCTTCCCGTAACGAGCTCACGGTGTTCTGTTTTGCAGGATTCACGTCATTGGACTTTGGGAATTGTACTCATATCGTATTAGTAATTACCGTATCCTACCCTGTGGACTCATCGGATCTAGGACCCATTAGTGGGGAGTAGATCCGTGTTTCTTCACTTGGTTATGTCGATGATTCTAATATCAATCTATTTTATTTAATTAAAATTTACTTACAATCAACGAAGATGAAAATAAACATTGTTGCAATCTGATATATGTAGAGCTCACATATAAGCAAACCTATGTTATAAATCTTATATAATAAAATCCAGAAAAAGAAGAGAAATAAACGAACGGTAAACTGGGCTTGTGTTTAACACAATTCCCTTAAACAGATTCGTGGTCTGTTCCCAGGGTACTCCGGTTCGAAACAAAATCATAGCTCTGTCGGACTCGATCATTTGCCTGAAACGAAAACGAAAATAATATTGTTGCAGCAAAGAGGAAGATGAAGTGTGTATGTTGGTGTGTCTAAAACTGAAGACTGGTCATGGTATTTATAACCAAGAATCATAATCAAACCTGATAATGACTATTAAATTGAAATAATATTAATTTAATGGTCATTAGTGCAGACTACAAAACAAAAAATAATAATCATTATCATAATGATTATTAATAATCTTGACCAATCAGTTTCAATCCTTTTTTGAATTTCAAATTTCAAAACGAATTCAAAAAATTGTCTCACGCGAGCCCGAGTTTTTGGAGTTGCATTCATATCCACGGGACATGCGGGCACGCACGAGTTCGATGAATTTCTAGTCCAGAAACCCAAATTTGCACCCCCCTGCGTGCACGTAGTACTTGTGATAAAACATGTCATAAAGATTCAAATGAGTGGTAAAGGTTCTACCTTATATACCACTAATTATTTTGTTCCCAATCCGATGTGGGACAACCTTTTACCAGTTTCTTATTAAGACTTCATTCACACACTTTTACTTAAAACTTCCAACAATCCCCCACATGAATGGAGGTCGAAACAACATTATCCGATTAGATTTCAGCAGTTGAATCTTGCATACAATAGGTAGGTGTTATCCTTTGAACCTTTGCTTATGAAGCATACTTAGCCCACTGGCTCTGAGTAGACAGTGATGTCTTTGAACTCATTTGCTATTTGTGTAGATGACAATACACTTCACACAAGACTCTCCCTGACAAAGTCAAGTCCTCATAGTTATGTTCGTTATGGTCATGAACATGCGATTGTTTCTGCAAGAGCTATTAAATATTGTGCCCAACAACACCCTTCGAAGCGACCCCACTTCTCTCTCACATAGGTGATTCACCATATATGACTACCTTGGTCGAATCATTAAAAGCCATATGCTTAGCCTCACACTTGTCACTTTAAGAATGGATTAGGAAGGTTATCTAGCTATGTAGTCAACTCCCTTTTAAATTGTACGGTTACCCCCCACCCCCACCACAGTGACCGCACTAATTCATACAATTAGGTTTTCATATTGAACTCAATTCTTGGGATCTCCAATATGTTGAGTTAGGTTTCCTTCGTATGAACTTTAATTTTTCAAGGGCTTCACTCCCATTCCCATGGATGACTTCTGAACTAATTCTCTACTTAGGCCTCTTTTTAGCGGATCCGCAATATTATCCTTTGACTTCACGTAGTCAACAGTGATAAATCCAGTAGATACTAGTTGTCGTACCGTATTATGTCTACGTCTAATATGTCTATTCTTACAATGTATAAATATGGCCGATGCCGGATTAGGCCATCTTGGTATATCCTCAACAAATTTACGTAATCATTCTGCCTCTTCGCCCGCTTTATCTAGGGAGATGAATTTTGATTCATCGTGGATCTAGCTATAACCGTTTGTTTGACGATTTCCATGATATAGCAGCACCTCCAAGTGTGATACATACCCACTTGTTGCTCTGGAATCATTCGTGTCAGATATCCAATTTGCATCACAATGTCCTTCGACAACTGCTGGATATCTGTTATAATGTAACCCATATTCCCTAGTGTATCTTAGGTATCGAGGTAACCGAATCACACAGTTCCAATGACTTGAACCTGGGTTGCTTGTGTATCTACTTATCTTGCTCACAACATATGCTAAGTCAGGTCTAGTGCAACTCATAATATACATCAAGTTGCCAATAATCTTGAGTATTCCAGCTGGTTAACGGGTTCACCTATATTCTTAGCTAGATGTTGACTTGTGTCAATAGGAGTTCTAGCTACATTTTTCACACCCTCAAATTCCACTAACGGAGTTTTACCATCAGAGGGTGTGAACTAACAGGATCGGAATCATTATTTATATCAAACACCATAATTAAAGTTTAAAAACAACCAAGACATCAAGTCTTAAGTAAAGATGCGGAAGCTTAAACTATAAAGTAAATAGTTGCGTCACACAGGACGACTTAAAGCAACAGATATCATGACAAAATTTAAAAGAAGCTTAAAGCATAAGAGTTCAGTGAATGCATGTCCTATATAGCTCGCCTGCCTTGGCTACCTGAGACAAACATACTAAAAGTGTCAACACAGGGTTGGTGAGTTCACATGTTTAAGTAAATTAAGCTTTGCGTTTTAGCGTTACCAAATAGTGTTATGTCAAATATATCAATAGGTAGCTATCCTATCAAGCATGTATTACTAAGTGTTCGACACCGAAGCTGGCTATTTATACGATTGCCTTGCCACCATATCAACCACGACCATGGTAATGTGTTAGCGAAACTTACACCCACTTGACCCACAGTCGAGTTTAGAGTTGGGTGGGGTTTGTCAAACCCAGTA